>NW_024059005.1:0-42857 GCF_016432855.1 Salvelinus namaycush
TCTACTAAGGTATCTATACTCTACTAAGGTATCTATACTCTACTAAGGTATCTATACTCTACTAAGGTATCTATACTCTACTAAGGTATCTATACTCTACTAAGGTATCTATACTCTACTAAGGTATCTATACTCTACTAAGGTATCTATACTCTACTAAGGTATCTATACTCTACTAAGGTATCTATACTCTACTAAGGTATCTATACTCTACTAAGGTATCTATACTCTACTAAGGTATCTATACTCTACTAAGGTATCTATACTCTACTAAGGTATCTATACTCTACTAAGGTATCTATACTCTACTAAGGTATCTATACTCTACTAAGGTATCTATACTCTACTAAGGTATCTATACTCTACTAAGGTATCTATACTCTACTAAGGTATCTATACTCTACTAAGGTATCTATACTCTACTAAGGTATCTATACTCTACTAAGGTATCTATACTATACTAAGGTATCTATACTCTACTAAGGTATATATACTATACTAAGGTATCTATACTCTACTAAGGTATCTATACTCTACTAAGGTATCTATACTCTACTAAGGTATCTATACTCTACTAAGGTATCTATACTCTAATAAGGTATCTATACTCTACTAAGGTATCTATAGTCTACTAAGGTATCTATACTCTACTAAGGTATCTATAGTCTACTAAGGTATCTATACTCTACTAAGGTATATATACTCTACTAAGGTATCTATACTCTACTAAGGTATCTATACTCTACTAAGGTATCTATACTCTACTAAGGTATCTATACTCTACTAAGGTATCTATACTCCAATACGGTATCTCTACTCTACTAAGGTATCTATACTCTACTAAGGTATCTATACTCTACTAAGGTATCTATACTCTACTAAGGTATCTATAATCTACTAAGGTATCTATACTCTACTAAGGTATCTATACTCTACTAATGTATCTATACTCTACTAAGGTATATATACTCTATTAAGGTATCTTTACTCTACTAAGGTATATATACTCTACTAAGGTATCTATACTCTACTAAGGTATCTCTACTCTACATTTTTACATTTTTTGTCATTTAGCAGACGCTCTTATCCAGAGCGACTTACAGTAGAGTGCATACATTTTATTACATTTACATTACATACTGAGACAAGGATATCCCTACCGGCCAAACGGACCTCCCGGTTGCGGCCGGCTGCGACAGAGCCTGGGCGCGAACCCAGAGACTCTGGTGGCGCAGCTAGCACTGCGATGCAGTGCCCTAGACCACTGCGCCACCCGGGAGGTGGCGCAGTGTATAGATACTCTAGACTCTAGAGTATAGATACTCTACTAAGGTATCTATACTCTACTAAGGTATATATACTATACTAATGTATCTCTACTCTGCGACTCTGAGAAACCAAACAAACAAATGTTTACACACAGAGGGTTTATTTTATCCAAAATCAATTTGCTTTGCTAAAGGGAGATTAGCATAACATCTTTAATTATGCAAAGACAAATTATCAATGTTGTTAATTACTGGTTAAAAAGCGTAAAAGTATGTGTGTGTGTGTGTGTGTGTGTGTGTGTGTGTGTGTGTGTGTGTGTGTGTGTGTGTGTGTGTGTGTGTGTGTGTGTGTGTGTGTGTGTGTGTGTGTGTGTGTGTGTGTGTGTGTGTGTGTGTGTGTGTGTGTGTTTCAAGTGGCCTACTAGACACTCTGGACCAGCACTTTGATGCGTTGGAACTTTTTACTTTTTCAAGTAGTTGGTTTGGTTTTGATTTATTTAGGGTCAAAGTGTTTTTCAGTTTAAAAGAGGACAACAAATCCCTGCGGATAACACAGTTAAAAACACTTAACCCCATCAGTCCCAAGTCCCCAGCAAAGCTTTTAATTCATCAGACCTTCATTTATCTGCATGTCCAGCCCTTATTTTTAGCCTCACAATGAAGTGTTTTACAATTTTATTTTTAGGATAAACAGGGCTACAAGGAGAATACAAAACAATTTGACATAAACAGTTGGATTCATGAGTTTTTTTGACAAATGTCAACAACAACAAAAAAGACGTTCCGCCAAAACAAAAACCTGATCAAATGAATGTATATGAACGCTGTCAGTACAGAAATGGTTTGCTAAGTGGGAAATGAATATCCAACTAGTCAGTGACAACTGTGTGGAGTTTGAAGTTTGTGACAGCAACTCAACGAGCTTATTACAGTACTATATACACTATGACCTGGGATTTACTATGGTCTTCTATGTAGATTAACCCTTACAGTATTATAGACACTATGACCTGGGATTTACTATCGTCTTCTATGTAGAAGAACCCCTTACAGTATTATAGACACTATGACCTGGGATTTACTATGGTCTTCTATGTAGATTAACCCTTACAGTATTATAGACACTATGTCCTGGGATTTACTATGGTCTTCTATGTAGAAGAACCCCTTACAGTATTATAGACACTATGTCCTGGGATTTACTATGATCTTCTATGTAGATTAACCCTTACAGTATTATAGACACTATGTCCTGGGATTTACTATGGTCTTCTATGTAGAAGAACCCCTTACAGTATTATAGACACTATGTCCTGGGATTTACTATGGTCTTCTATGTAGATTAACCCTTACAGTATTATAGACACTATGACCTGGGATTTACTATGATCTTCTATGTAGAAGGACCCTTACAGTATTATAGACACTATGACCTGGGATTTACTATGGTCTTCTATGTAGATTAACCCTTACAGTATTATAGACACTATGACCTGGGATTTACTATGGTCTTCTATGTAGAAGGACCCCTTACAGTATTATAGGCACTATGTCCTGGGATTTACTATGATCTTCTATGTAGAAGAACCCCTTACAGTATTATAGACACTATGTCCTGGGATTTACTATGATCTTCTATGTAGATTAACCCTTACAGTATTATAGACACTATGTCCTGGGATTTACTATGGTCTTCTATGTAGATTAACCCTTACAGTATTATAGACACTATGACCTGGGATTTACTATGGTCTTCTATGTAGATTAACCCTTACAGTATTATAGACACTATGTCCTGGGATTTACTATGATCTTCTATGTAGAAGGACCCCTTACAGTATTATAGACACTATGACCTGGGATTTACTATGGTCTTCTATGTAGATTAACCCTTACAGTATTATAAACACTATGACCTGGGATTTACTATGATCTTCTATGTAGATTAACCCTTACAGTATTATAGACACTATGTCCTGGGATTTACTATGATCTTCTATGTAGAAGAACCCCTTACAGTATTATAGACACTATGACCTGGGATTTACTATGGTCTTCTATGTAGATTAACCCTTACAGTATTATAGACACTATGACCTGGGATTTACTATGATCTATGTAGAATAACCCCTTACAGTATTACAGACACTATGACCTGGGATTTACTATGATCTTCTATGTAGATTAACCCTTACAGTATTATAGACACTATGTCCTGGGATTTACTATGATCTTCTATGTAGAAGAACCCCTTACAGTATTATAGACACTATGACCTGGGATTTACTATGGTCTTCTATGTAGATTAACCCTTACAGTATTATAGACACTATGACCTGGGATTTACTATGATCTATGTAGAATAACCCCTTACAGTATTACAGACACTATGACCTGGGATTTACTATGATCTTCTATGTAGATTAACCCTTACAGTATTATAGACACTATGTCCTGGGATTTACTATGGTCTTCTATGTAGATTAACCCCTTACAGTATTATAGACACTATGACCTGGGATTTACTATGGTCTTCTATGTAGATTAACCCCTTACAGTATTATAGACACTATGTCCTGGGATTTACTATGGTCTTCTATGTAGATTAACCCTTACAGTATTATAGACACTATGACCTGGGATTTACTATGGTCTTCTATGTAGAAGAACCCCTTACAGTATTATAGACACTATGTCCTGGGATTTACTATGGTCTTCTATGTAGATTAACCCCTTACAGTATTATAGACACTATGTCCTGGGATTTACTATGGTCTTCTATGTAGAAGGACCCCTTACAGTATTATAGACACTATGACCTGGGATTTACTATGGTCTTCTATGTAGATTAACCCTTACATTATTATAGACACTATGTCCTGGGATTTACTATGGTCTTCTATGTAGAAGAACCCCGTACAGTATTATAGACACTATGACCTGGGATTTACTATGGTCTTCTATGTAGATTAACCCCTTACAGTATTATAGACACTATGTCCTGGGATTTACTATGGTCTTCTATGTAGATTAACCCCTTACAGTATTATAGACACTATGTCCTGGGATTTACTATGGTCTTCTATGTAGATTAACCCCTTACAGTATTATAGACACTATGACCTGGGATTTACTATGATCTTCTATGTAGAAGCACCCCTTACATTCTACCGACTCTTGTGTAGCTTATTAGTGGGATACCTTGTGAGTGTGTTCGTTAGAGTCTCAGCTTTATATATACAGTTTTAAAATCGTTTGTAACTCAAACTATTCAGAGCCGCCCTTTGTCTCACAAACACTCTCTAGTTCAGCCCCCTGTCACGCCCTGACCTTAGTTCCTTGTTTGTGTCTCTATTTTGGTTTGGTCAGGGCTTGAGTTGGGGTGGGCATTCTATGTTTTGTTCTATGTTTTGTATTTCTATGTGTTTGGCCTGGTATGGTTCCCAATCAGAGGCAGCTGTCTATCGTTGTCTCTGATTGAGAACCATACTTAGGTAGCCTGTTCCCACCTGTGCTTGGTGGGTAGTTGTTTTCTGTTTTGTGTATTGCACCTTGTCGAACTGTTAGTTTGTCGTTTTGTTGTTTTTGTTCAAGTGTTCGTATTTATTAAAAGTATGGACACTTACCACGCTGCATTTTGGTCCTCTTCTCCTTCTCCCGACGACGTTCGTTACACCCCCGTTAATCACACAACGGATGCAGAAGAAACCACAACCAATCCAATGGTACGACGTCCAAAACATGCCTAGAGTTACAGTAGGAATATAGGAATATTTAGCTGAATGTTTCAAAAACACAATACGATTTGTCTTGATACACTGCCAGTTCACTTCACCTGTAATACGGGCTATTTGACCAATGAGAATGATGGAGTGCTGCATCAGGTGACCTGGGCTCCACAGTCACGTGACCTCAACCCAATTGAGATGGTTTGGGATGAGTTGGACCGCAGAGTGTAGGAAAAGCAGTCATCAAGTGCTCAGCATATGTGGGAACTTCGTCAAGACTGTTGAAAAAGTATTCCAGGTGAAGCTGGTAGAGAGAATGCCAAGAGTGTGCAAAGCTGCCATCAAGGCAAAGGGTGGCTACTTTGAAGAATCTCAAATATAAAAATATATTTTGATTTGTTTAACTTTTTTGGTTACTGCATGATTCCATATGTGTTATTTCATAATTTGATGCCTTCATTATTATTCTACAATGTAGAAAATAGTAAAAAATAAAGAAAAACCCTTGAATGGTGTGTCCAAACTTTTGACTGGTACTGTACATTCATTCACCGTCCTGGGTTATTCACTGTCCTGGGTCATTCACCGTCCTGGGTCAATCACTGTCCTGGGTCATTCACCGTCCTGGGTCAATCACTGTCCTGGGTCATTCACCGTCCTGGGTTATTCACTGTCCTGAGTCATTCACTGTCCTGGGTCATTCACTGTCCTGAGTCATTCACTGTCCTGAGTCATTCACTGTCCTGGGTCTGAAAGCAAGAATTTAGAACATCCAGCTAGAAAACCAAAGAGAAAATATATTGTAATTTGGGGTTTTCTCTCCCAAAAACCCCCCAAAAGATTCAGCCAATAAGATTCAACCAAAATCCCAGAAAATGGTTTTGGTTTCTGGGTCGTTACTTCAATTCTGTGGTCTGGACTATGTCCCAAACGGCATCCTATTCACTATATAGTACACTACCTGTCATAGTGCTCTGGTCAAAAGTAGACCACTATGTGGGGAACAGGGTGCCATTTGATCCTCAGCTGGTGATCTGTACAGCCGGTGTTAACACAGGAGGTACAGTACCTAATGAAAAGGACCTAGAACACTGTTCCTGGTGTCAGTGTTAGTGAGACAATATGATGGATTGTCCATTTTACAGGCTATTTCATACGCTGTGCTACTCTAAACTGGATTTTCGGGAGCGCTTTTACTTGAAACATCCATTTTTTTGTGACATCGTTATTCATCAGGGAGGAATGGAGAGAGGCGAGCGGCGCCAAGGGTCGACTTATTTCCTGTGAACACACTCGGGACAGAGAGCGAGAGAGAGGGGGTTGAAAGAGAGAGGGGGACAAAGGATGAAACAGAGAAGGGGATTGAGGGAGAAAGAGAGAGGGGGAGAAGGAGAAAGAGAAAGAGAGAGGGAGAAAGAGAGAGAGAGAGGGAGAAAGAGAGAGGGAGAGGGGGGTAGATAGAGAGAGGGGGAGAAGGTGAAAGATAGAGGGAGAAGAGAGAGGGAGAAAGAGAGAGGGGGAGAGAGAGAGATTGAGAGAGGGGGAGAGAGAGGGATAAAGAGAGAGGGGGAGAAGGGGAGAAAGAGAGAGGGGAGAGGGAGAAGGGGTAGAAAGAGAGAGGGGAGAGAGAGGGATAAAGAGAGAGTGGAGAGGGAGAGAGGGAGAAAGAGAGATGGAGAGAGGGAGACCTAGGGGGGCACATCCTTCTCTTCTCATGGTAGTATAAGCACCCCCCTCTCTTCCCCCATTCTTTACCCCCTGGCACCCTACATGTTCTTTATCATCACACACACAGACACATACACACACACACACGCACACACAAATGCACACGCACACGACCACACACACGCACACCATCCTAACCTTAAGGCGTCCACGTTTCCCAGCTGAAACAGTTTGGTAGAGTTTGTGCGTATATTATGACAACATTTTGTGACTAGTCAGTCAGTCAACCAGTCAGTAAACCAGTCAGTCAGTCAACCAGTAAACCAGTCAGTCAGTCAACCAGTCAGACAGTCAACCAGTCAGTCATTCAACCAGTAAGTCATTCAACCAGTCAGTCAGTCAACCAGTCAGTCAGTCAACCAGTCAACCAATCAGTCAATCAGTCAGTCAACCAGTCAGTTTATCAGTCAGCCAGCCAGCCAACCAACCAACCAGTCAGCCAGTCAGCCAGTCAGTCAACCAGTCAGCCAGTCAGTCAACCAGTCAGTCAGCCAGTCAGTCAACCAGTCAGTCAGTCAACCAGTCAGTCAGTCAGTCAACCAGTCAGTAAACCAGTCAGTCAGTCAACCAGTAAACCAGTCAGTCAGTCAACCAGTCAGACAGTCAACCAGTCAGTCAGTCAACCAGTCAGTCAGTCAGTCAACCAGTAAGTCATTCAACCAGTCAGTCATTCAACCAGTCAGTCAGTCAACCAGTCAGTCAGTCAACCAGTCAACCAATCAGTCAGTCAGTCAGTCAGTCAACCAGTCAGTTTATAAGTCAGTCAGCCAGCCAGCCAACCAACCAACCAGTCAGCCAGTCAGCCAGTCAGTCAACCAGTCAGCCAGTCAGTCAACCAGTCAGTCAGCCAGTCAGTCATTATGTCAGTCAGTCAACCAGTCAGTCAGCCAGTCAGTCAATATGTCAGTCAGCCAGCCAGCCAGTCAGTCAGTCAGTCAGTCAGTCAGTCAACCAGTAAGTCATTCAACCAGTAAGTCATTCAACCAGTCAGTCAGTCAACCAGTCAGTCAGTCAACCAGTCAACCAATCAGTCAGTCAGTCAGTCAACCAGTCAGTTTATCAGTCAGTCAGCCAGCCAGCCAACCAACCAACCAGTCAGCCAGTCAGCCAGTCAGTCAACCAGTCAGCCAGTCAGTCAACCAGTCAGTCAGCCAGTCAGTCATTATGTCAGTCAGTCAACCAGTCAGTCAGCCAGTCAGTCAATATGTCAGTCAGCCAGCCAGCCAGTCAGTCAGTCAGTCAACCAGTCAACCAGTCAGTCAGTCAGCCAACCAACCAGTCATTCAGTCAGTCAGTTAGTCAGTCAACCAGTCAGTCAGTCAACCGGTATGTCAGTCAATCAGTCAGCCAGCCTACCAACCAACCAGTCAGCCAACCAACCAACCAGTCAGTCAGTCAGTCAGTCAGTCAACCAGTCAGTCAGTCAGTCAACCAGTCAGTCAGTCAACCAGTCAGTCAGTCAGTCAGTCAGTCAACCAGTCAGTCAGTCAGTCAACCAGTCAGTCAGTCAACCAGTCAGTCAGTCAACCAGTTAGTCAGTCAACCAGTCAGTCAGTCAACCAGTCAGTCAGTCAGTCAACCAGTCAGTCAGTCAACCAGTCAGTCAGTCAACCAGTTAGTCAGTCAACCAGTCAGTCAGTCAACCAGTTAGTCAGTCAACCAGTCAGTCAGTCAGTCAACCAGTCAGTCAGTCAACCAGTCAGTCAGTCAACCAGTTAGTCAGTCAACCAGTTAGTCAGTCAACCAGTCAGTCAGTCAACCAGTCAACCAGTCAACCAGTCAGTCAGTCAGCCAACCAGTCAGTCAGTCAGTCAGTCAGTCAATAGCAGAGCAGTGGAGGAGGCAACATAGACAATTCCAGAGGTGATAGTAGTGACTCATCAGAGAGACTCAGGAAAGGTTTGATGTGGTAGTAGTGACTCATCAGACAGACTCAGGACAGGTTTGATGTGGTAGTAGTGACTCATCAGAGAGACTGAGGAAAGGTTTGATGTGGTAGTAGTGACTCATCAGAGAGACTCAGGACAGGTTTGATGTGGTAGTAGTGACTCATCAGAGAGACTCAGGACAGGTTTGATGTGGTAGTAGTGACTCATCAGAGAGACTCAGGACAGGTTTGATGTGGTAGTAGTGACTCATCAGAGAGACTCAGGACAGGTTTGATGTGGTAGTAGTGACTCATCAGAGAGACTCAGGACAGGTTTGATGTGGTAGTAGTGACTCATCAGAGAGACTCAGGAAAGGTTGTATGTGGTAGAAGAGTCTAAGCGAGACTCAGGACAGGTTTGATGTGGTAGTAGTGACTCACCAGAGAGACTCAGGAAAGGTTTGATGTGGTAGTAGTGACTCACCAGAGAGACTCAGGAAAGGTTTTATGTGGTAGTATGGTTTCATGCGTCCTGGTAGAGAGTTATGACTGTAATTTTCATTCTGCCTGATAAATGTCATAGGAAATTTTTATTCCGTTGATTGCCTTCGATAAATCTCCCTGTGATTAAACTGAGCACAGAGAGCACTTAAACTGCAATTTCAAACTTAGATGACATTCTGTGTGATGTAGTTAATATCAGGTGTCTGTGTATCCCAAATGGAACCCTATTCCCTTTATAGTGCCCTACTTTATACCAGGTCCTACAGGGTAGTGCCCTACTTTAGACCAGGTCCTACAGGGTAGTGCACTACTTTAGACCAGGTCCTATAGGGTAGTGCCCTACTTTAGACCAGGTCCTACAGGGTAGTGCCCTACTTTAGACCAGGTCCTATAGGGTAGTGGACTACTTTAGACCAGGTCCTACAGGGTAGAGCCCTACTTTAGACCAGGTCCTATAGGGTAGTGGACTACTTTAGACCAGGTCCTACAGGGTAGTGGACTACTTTAGACCAGGTCCTACAGGGTAGTGGACTACTTTAGACCAGGTCCTACAGGGTAGTGGACTACTTTAGACCAGGTCCTATAGGGTAGTGGACTACTTTAGACCAGGTCCTACAAGGTAGAGCCCTACTTTAGACCAGGTCCTACAGGGTAGAGCCCTACATTAGACCAGGTCCTACAGGGTAGTGCCCTACTTTAGACCAGGTCCTACAGGGTAGAGCCCTACTTTAGACCAGGTCCTACAGGGTAGAGCCCTACTTTAGACCAGGTCCTATAGGGTAGTGGACTACTTTAGAACAGGGCCTATAGGGTAGTGCCCTACTTTAGACCAGGTCCTATAGGGTAGTGGACTACTTTGGACCAGGTCCTATAGGGTAGTGCCCTAATTAAGACCAGGTCCTACAGGGTAGAGCCCTACTTTAGACCAGGTCCTATAGGGTAGTGCCCTAATTTAGACCAGGTCCTATAGGGTAGTGCCCTACTTTAGAACAGGGCCTATAGGGTAGTGGACTACTTTAGACCAGGTCCTATAGGGTAGTGGACTACTTTAGACCAGGTCCTATAGAGTAGTGCCCTACTTTAGACCTGGTCCTATAGGGTAGTGCCCTACTTTAGACCTGGTCTTATAGGGTAGTGCCCTACTTTAGAACAGGGCCTATAGGGTAGTGGACTACTTTAGACCAGGTCCTATAGGGTAGTGGACTACTTTAGACCAGGTCCTATAGAGTAGCGCCCTACTTTAGACCTGGTCCTATAGGGTAGTGCCCTACTTTAGACCAGGTCTTATAGGGTAGTGCCCTACTTTAGACCAGGTCCTATAGGGTAGTGCCCTACTTTAGACCAGGGCCTATAGGGTAGTGCCCTACTTTAGACCAGGTCCTATAGGGTAGTGGACTACTTTAGACCAGGTCCTACAGGGTAGTGCCCTACTTTAGACCAGGTCCTATAGGGTAGTGGACTACTTTAGATCAGGTCCTATAGGGTAGTGCCCTACTTTAGACCAGGTCCTATAGGGTAGTGGACTACTTTAGACCAGGGCCTATAGAGTAGTGCCCTACTTTAGACCAGGTCCTATAGGGTAGTGCCCTACTTTAGACCAGGTCCTATAGGGTAGTGGACTACTTTAGATCAGGTCCTATAGGGTAGTGCCCTACAGTATACGGTGGATATGGAGCCATTTTGGGACTCAGTCTAGGTCGTCTGTGAAAATAACATTTGAAGGAAAAGAGCAGATGGACAGTGTACACATGCTCTGTGTATACCAGATAAATCCCACAATGTCCAGTCGCTGTAGGAAGTTGTGTTACCTTCAGAGATTGAACCAAACCTCATAGTTCTACTCCATTCAAAATTTGAAATATTAAGGATGAAAGTTCCACGTGGTTACAGGGTTAATTTCACGTGGTTACGGGGTTAATTTCACGTGGTTACAGGGTTAATTCCGCGTGGTTACGGGGTTAATTCCGCGTGGTTACGGGGTTAATTCCGCGTGGTTACGGGGTTAATTCCGCGTGGTTACGGGGTTAATTCCGCGTGGTTACGGGGTTAATTCCTCGTGGTTACGGGGGTAATTCCGCGTGGTTACGGGGTTAATTCCGCATGGTTACGGGGTTAATTCCGCGTGGTTACGGGGTTAATTCCGCGTGGTTACGGGGTTAATTCCGCGTGGTTACAGGGTTAATTCCGCGTGGTTACGGGGTTAATTTCACGTGGTTACGGGGTTAATTCCGCGTGGTTACGGGGTTAATTCCGCGTGGTTACAGGGTTAATTCCGCGTGGTTACAGGGTTAATTCCGCATGGTTACGGGGGTAATTCCGCATGGCTACAGGGTTAATTCCGCGTGGTTACAGGTTAAAACAAAATAATTAAAAACAACATGCTATTACCATCAGGTATCATCAGGTATCATCAGGTACCATCAGGTATCATCAGGTACCATCAGGTATCATCAGGTAGCATCAGGTAGCATCAGGTAGCATCGGGTATCATCGGGTACCATCAGGTATCATCAGGTATCATCAGTTACCATCAGGTATCATCAGGTACCATCAGGTATCATCAGGTATCATCAGGTAGCATCAGGTAGCATCAGGTAGCATCAGGTATCATCAGGTAGCATCAGGTATCATCAGGTACCATCAGGTATCATCAGGTACCATCAGGTACCATCAGGTATCATCAGGTAGCATCAGGTATCATCAGGTATCATCAGGTATCATCAGGTACCATCAGGTACCATCAGGTATCATCAGGTATTATCAGGTACCATCAGGTACCATCAGGTACCATCAGGTAGAATCAGGTACCATCAGGTAGCATCAGGTATCATCAGGTACCATCAGGTAGCATCAGGTATCATCAGGTAGCATCAGGTAGCATCAGGTAGCATCAGGTATCATAAGGTATCATCAGGTACCATCAGGTAGCATCAGGTAGCATCAGGTATCATCAGGTATCATCAGGTATCATCAGGTAGCATCAGGTAGCATCAGGTAGCATCAGGTAACATCAGGTAGCATCAGGTAGCATCACTATTCTTAGTATTATCGTGGCTTGTTTGATCATTGTGCGTTGCCATAGCACAGTGGTCTAAGCAGAGTACTCCCGGTGCTGAGCAGTTTAAAATATTTACATTCGTCATTTATCAGACACTCTTATCCAGACCTACTTACCTTTAATGCATTCATCTTCAGATAGCAAGGTGAGACAACCACATATCACAGTCACAGTCAGTACATTCATCTTCAGATAGCTAGGTGAGACAACCACATCTCACAGTCAGTACATTCATCTTCAGATAGCTAGGTGGGACAACCACATATCACAGTCACAGTCAGTACATTCATCTTCAGATAGCTAGGTGAGACAACCACATGTCAAAGTCATAGTCAGTACATTCATCTTCAGATAGCTAGGTGGGACAACCACATATCACAGTCATAGTCAGTAGATTCATCTTCAGATAGCTAGGTGGGACAACCACATATCACAGTCATAGTCAGTGCATTCATCTTCAGATAGCTAGGTGGGACAACCACATATCACAGTCATAGTCAGTGCATTCATCTTCAGATAGCTAGGTGGGACAACCACATATCACAGTCATAGTCAGTGCATTCATCTTCAGATAGCTCGGTGGGACAACCACATATCACAGTCATAGTGAGTACATTCATCTACAGATAGCTAGGTGGGACAACCACATATCACAGTCATAGTCAGTGCATTCATCTTCAGATAGCTAGGTGGGACAACCACATATCTCAGTCATAGAAAGTCACTTTTTCCTCAATAAACTAGCTGTCAGTGGAGTCAGAGCTAGAAGGGGGGGGGGGGGGGGTCAAGTGCATTTGCTGGTTAAGTGAATATTTTATTTGTAAAAAAATGAAGGGGGGGGGTCGAGGTGAGGATGAATAAGATACTGTTTGAGGAGGTAGGGTTTCAGATGTTTGCGGAAGGAGGGAAGGGACTCTCCTGTCGTAGCGTCAGGGGGAAGATGGGCAGGGACTCTCCTGTCCTAGCTTCAGGGGGAAGATGGGCAGGGACTCTCCTGTCGTAGCTTCAGGGGGAAGATGGGCAGGGACTCTCCTGTCGTAGCTTCAGCGGGAAGATGGGCAGGGACTCTCCTGTCGTAGCTTCAGCGGGAAGATGGGCAGGGACTCTCCTGTTGTAGCTTCAGGGGGAAGATGGGCAGGGGCTCTCCTGTTCTAGCTTCAGGGGGCAGATGGGCAAGGACTCTCCTGTCGTAGCTTCAGGGGGCAGATGGGCAGGGACTCTCCTGTCCTAGCTTCAGGGGGAAGATGGGTAGGGACTCTGCTGTTCTAGCTTCAGGGGGAAGATTGGCAGGGACTCTCCTGTCCTAGCTTCAGGGGGAAGAACGGCAGGGACTCTCCTGTCCTAGCTTCAGGGGGAAGATGGGCAGGGACTCTCCTGTCCTAGCTTCAGGGGGAAGATGGGCAGGGACTCTGCTGTCCTAGCTTCAGAGGGAAGATGGGCAGGGGCTCTCCTGTCCTAGCTTCAGGGGGAAGATGGGCAGGGACTCTGCTGTCCTAGCTTCAGGGGGAAGATGGGCAGGGACTCTGCTGTCCTAGCTTCAGAGGGAAGATGGGCAGGGGCTCTCCTGTCCTAGCTTTAGGGGGAAGATGGGCAGGGACACTCCTGTCCTAGCTTCAGGGGGAAGATGGGCAGGGACTCTGCTGTCCTAGCTTCAGAGGGAAGATGGGCAGGGACTCCACTGTCCTAGCTTCAAGGGGAAAATGGGCAGGGACTCTCCTGTCCTAGCTTCAGGGGGAAGATGGGCAGGGACTCTGCTGTCGTAGCTTCAGGGGGAAGATGGTTCCACCACTGGGGTGCCAGGACAGAGAAGAGCTTGGACTGGATCTAGCGGGAGGGCCAAGAGATCTGGGGAGGCAGAACAGAGTGCTCAGGCTGGGTTTGTAGGGTTTGAGCATAGCCTGAAGATAGGGAGGGGCTGTTCCTCTTGCTGTTCCGTAGGTAATTACCATGGTCTTGTAGTTGGTGCAAGCTTCAACTGGAAGCCAGTGGAGTGTGTGGAGGAGCGGGGTGACATGAGAGAACTTGGTAAGGTTGATAACCAGGCAGACTGCAGCGTTCTGGTTAAGTTGCAGGGGTTTGATGGAACAAGCGGGGAGCCCAGCCAACAGCGAGTTGCAGTAGTCCAGATGGGAGATGACAGGTGCCTGGATTAGGACGTGTGCCTGGATTAGGACGTGTGCCTCGTCCTGTGTGAGGTAGTACTCTATGGATGTTGTAGACGATGAACCTGCAGGAGCAGGTTTCACTGCTTTGATGTTTGTAGAGAACGACAGGATGTTGTCCAGGGTCACGCCAAAGGTTGTTTGCACTCTGGGAGGGTGACACTGTGGAGTTGTCAACCGTGATGGAGATGTCTTGAAGCTGGCAGGCCTTCCCTGCGAGGAAGAGCAGTTCCGTCTTGTTGAGGTTGAGGTGGTGGGCTGACATCCAAGCTAAGATATCTGCCAGGAACACAGCGATGTGTGTCGCCACCTGGGTGTCAGACGGGGAGGAAGGAGAAAAGTAGTTGAGTGTGATCTGCATAGCAATGATAGGAGAGACCATGTGAGGATATGACAGAGCTGATTGACTTGGTGTATAGAGAGGAGAGGAGAGGTTCATCCTCATAGCAATGATACTAGAGACCATGTGAGGATATGACAGAGCTGAGTGACTTGGTGTATAGAGAGAAGAGGAGAGGTTCATCCTCATAGCAATGATACTAGAGACCATGTGAGGATATGACAGAGCTGAGTGACTTGGTGTATAGAGAGAAGAGGAGAGGTTCATCCTCATAGCAATGATACTAGAGACCATGTGAGGATTTGACAGAGCTGAGTGACTTGGTGTATAGAGAGAAGAGGAGAGGGCCTAGAACTGAACCCTGGGGGACACCAGTAGTGAGAGTACATGGTGCAGACAGGTAGGATGCAATCCAAGAGTATGCATAGCCTGAGACACCCAGCCCTGAGAGGGTGGAAAGGAGGATCTGATGGTTCACAGTGTCAAAGGCAGCGGATAGATCTATGAGGATGAGAACAGAGGAGAGAGATTCAGCTTTGGCAGTGCGGAGAGACTCTGTGACAAAGAGAAGAGGAGTCTCGGTGGAGTGACCCGTCTTGAAGCCTGACTGGTTAGGGTCAAGATCATTCTGAGAGAGATAACGAGAAAGTTCAGAGACAGCACTCAAGTGTTTTGGAAAGAAATTAAAGATGGGATACAGGTCTGTAGTTTTTGACGTCAGAGTGTTGGTTTCTTGAGGAGGGGAGTGAATCAGGCCATTTTGAAGTTAAAGGTCAGGGATGAGTTGATGAAGGAAGTGAAGAATGGGAGAAGGTCTCGAGAGATGGCCTGGAGAAGGGAGGAGGGGAAGGGGTTAAGTGGGAAGGTTGTTGGGCAGCCACACCCCCCTAGTTGTAGGATGTCATCTGGAGAGACGTAGGGTAGTTCTGAGTGAATGAGACCAGTGGACTCAATAGGCTGAGTGAATGAGACCAGTGGACTCAATAGGCTGAGTGAATGAGACCAGTGGACTCAATAGGCTGAGTGAATGAGACCAGTGGACTCAATAGGCTGAGTGAATGAGACCAGTGGACTCAATAGGCTGAGTGAATGAGACCAGTGGACTCAATAGGCTGAGTGAATGAGACCAGTGGACTCAATAGGCTGAGTGAATGAGACCAGCGGACTCAATAGGCTGAGTGAATGAGACCAGCGGACTCAATAGGCCGAGTGAATGAGACCAGTGGACTCAATAGGCCGAGTGAATGAGACCAGTGGACTCAATAGGCTGAGTGAATGAGACCAGTGGACTCAATAGGCTGAGTGAATGAGACCAGTGGACTCAATAGGCTCAGTGAATGAGACCAGTGGACTCAATAGGCTCAGTGAATGAGACCAGTGGACTCAATAGGCTGAGTGAATGAGTAGCGGATATCGTCAACCTTTTTCTCAAAGTGGTTGACAAAGTCATCTGCAGAGAGGGAGGAGGGAGGGGGAAGGTGGAAAGAGTTTACTAGGGTTAGAGGTAGAAGCTTAAAATGTAGAGTGGTAGAAAGTGGCTGTAGCAGCAGATACAGAGGAAGCGCAGGTAGAGAGGAGGGAGTGAAAGGATGATAGGTCCCAAATAAGTTTAGTTTTCCTCCATTTTCGCTCAGCTGCCCGCAGCCCTGTTCTGTAAAATCGCAATGAGTCAGGAGGGGAGGGCCGAGCCGGCAGGGAGGAATAGGGGATAGTGCAAGTCATAGGATGGGGAATGGGAGGAGAGTAGGGTCGAAGAGGCAGAATCAGGAGACAGGAGGGAGAAGGATTTAGCAGACGAGAGAGATGATAGGATAGAAAAGAAGAGAGTAGTGGGAGAGAGAGAAGATTGAGACGGCGCATGGCCCTCTGGGTAGGAATTGAGTGGTTAGGGTTGGAGGAAAGGGAGACAGAAAAGGAAACAAAGTAGTGATCAGAGACCTGGAGGAGGGTTGCAGTGAGATTAGTAAGAGAACAGAGACCTGGAAGGGGGTTACAGTGAGATTAGTAGGAGGACAGAGACCTGGAGGGGGTTACAGTGAGATTAGTAGGAGAACAGAGACCTGGAGGGGGGTTACAGTGAGATTAGTAGGAGGACAGAGACCTGGAGGGGGGGTTACAGTGAGATTAGTAGGAGAACAGAGACCTGGAGGGGGGTTACAGTGAGATTAGTAGGAGGACAGAGACCTGGAGGGGGGGTTACAGCGAGATTAGTAGGAGAACAGAGACCTGGAGGGGGGGTTACAGCGAGATTAGTAGGAGGACAGAGACCTGGAGGGGGTTACAGTGAGATTAGTAGGAGGACAGAGACCTGGAGGGGGGGGTTACAGCGAGATTAGTAGGAGAACAGAGACCTGGAGGGTGGGGGGGTTACAGCGAGATTAGTAGGAGAACAGAGACCTGGAGGGGGGGTTACAGCGAGATTAGTAGGAGGACAGAGACCTGGAGGGGGTTACAGTGAGATTAGTAGGAGGACAGAGACCTGGAGGGGGGGGTTACAGCGAGATTAGTAGGAGGACAGAGACCTGGAGGGGGTTACAGTGAGATTAGTAGGAGAACAGAGACCTGGAGGGGGGGGTTACAGTGAAATTAGTAGAAGAACAGAGACCTGGAGGAGGGTTGCAGTGAGATTAGTAGGAGAACAGAGACCTGGAGGGGGGTTACAGTGAGATTAGTAGGAGAACAGAGACCTAGAGGGGGGTTACAGTGAGATTAGTAGGAGAACAGAGACCTAGAGGGGGGTTACAGTGAGATTAGTAGGAGAACAGAGACCTGGAGGGGGTTACAGTGAGATTAGTAGGAGAACAGAGACCTAGAGGGGGGTTACAGTGAGATTAGTAGGAGAACAGAGACCTAGAGGGGGGTTACAGTGAGATTAGTAGGAGAACAGAGACCTGGAGGGGGGTTACAGTGAGATTAGTAGGAGAACAGAGACCTGGAGGGGGGTTACAGCGAGATTAGTAGGAGGACAGAGACCTGGAGGGGGTTACAGTGAGATTAGTAGGAGAACAGAGACCTGGAGGGGGGTTACAGTGAGATTAGTAGGAGAACAGAGACCTGGAGGGGGGGGTTACAGTGAGATTAGTAGGAGAACAGAGACCTGGAGGGGGGTTACAGTGAGATTAGTAGGAGAACAGAGACCTGGAGGAGGGTTGCAGTGAGATTAGTAGGAGAACAGAGACCTGGAGGGGGGGGTTACAGTGAGATTAGTAGGAGAACAGCCTCCAGTAAAGATGAGATCAAGCGTATTGACTGCCTTGTGAGTTGGAGGGGACTGGGAAAGGGTGAGGTCAAAAGAGGTAAGGAGGGGAAAGAGAGAGTTTAATTGAAGGGAGACTTCGGGAGGTTGAAGTCGCCAAGTACGAAGAGCAGTGAGCCATCTTCAGGAAATTAGCTTATCAAGGTGTCAAGCTCATTGAGGATCTCTCCAAAGGCACCTGGTGGGTGATAGATTACAGTAATGTTAAGCTTGAGTGGACAAGTGACATCATGGAATTCAAATGAGGAGATGGACAGGTGAGAGAGGGAGAAAAGAGAAAATCTCCACCTAGAAGAAATTAGACCCGAGCCACCACGCGACGACCAGATGCTCTCCGACTATGAGAGAAAACATAGAGGAAGAAAGACCGGCAGTGTTCTCTGGGCTGATCCATGTCTCCGTCACGATCGTTATAAGGAGTGGACCAAGATGCAGCGTGGTAGGTTTCCATCCTTTTATTTGGAAGAGAAAACTTAAAGCACAAAAACAATAAAGCGAATAAACGAAACGTGAAGCTACATGCAGTGCAGAAAGCAACTACACAACAAACATAGTCAAGATCCCACAAAGCACAATGGGAAAAATGTCTACCTAAATATGATCCCCAATCAGAGACAACGATAATCAGCTGCCTCTGATTGGGAACCATACTAGGCCACCATAGAAATATAATTCACCTAGATAACCCACCCTTAAATCACACCCCGACCTAACCAACATAGAGAATAAAAGCTCTCTATGGTCAGGGCGTGACAGTCTCCGTCAGGGCCAAACAAAAAGTCAAGGGACTGAAGGGCAGCGTAGGCTGAGACGAACTCAGCATTCTTGACAGCATATCGGCAGTTCGAAACGCTGCCAGAGACCCGGAATTGCGCATGGGTTGTGCGGTCAGGGTACGCCATCTTAGAAGGGTTGCAGCCAAGGGGAGCTTCTGTAAAGCCTCAAGGGAGACGTGCCAACAGGTGTAGAAAACACACATTGTTGATAAAGTTACAAAAGAGAAAATAACTAGTTAAAATACTGAAGTGAGAGAGCCTTCCTGTCTTTCCTTCTCGGTAGAAGAAAACACGGCTGCCACTGAGAAACCAGGGGAGACTGAAGAACTAACATTAATTGCTAATTGCCAAGCAGCGGTGGAGAACACACCTCCCTGTACTAATTGCTGATTGCCTAGGAGAGGTGACCCCCCCACCCAACAATACAGTCACTGATTACCAAAACAAGTCACAAATTGCCCCACCTCCTGATCCTGGTTGATGTGTCAACAACTTTCTGTAAATGATGAGCAGTCAGCAGGTCACACACCAAGTAGACCACTGGGAAGACAGACAGCAGGTCACACACCAAGTAGACCACTGGGAAGACAGACAGCAGGTCACACACCAAGTAGACCACTGGGACGACAGGCAGCAGGTCACACACCAAGTAGACCACTGGGACGACAGGCAGCAGGTCACACACCAAGTAGACCACTGGGACGACAGGCAGCAGGTCACACACCAAGTAGACCACTGGGAAGACAGGCAGCAGGTCACACACCAAGTAGACCACTGGGAAGACAGGCAGCAGGTCACACACCAAGTAGACCACTGGGGAGACAGGCAGCAGGTCACACACCAAGTAGACCACTGGGACGACAGGCAGCAGGTCACACACCAAGTAGACCACTGGGAAGACAGTCAGCAGGTCACACACCAAGTAGACCACTGGGAAGACAGGCAGCAGGTCACACACCAAGTAGACCACTGGGACGACAGGCAGCAGGTCACACACCAAGTAGACCACTGGGAAGACAGGCAGCAGGTCACACACCAAGTAGACCACTGGGAAGACAGGCAGCAGGTCACACACCAAGTAGACCACTGGGAAGACAGGCAGCAGGTCACACACCAAGTAGACCACTGGGACGACAGGCAGCAGGTCACACACCAAGAACACCACTGGGAAGACAGGCAGCAGGTCACACACCAAGTAGACCACTGGGAAGACAGGCGGCCCTTAAAGACAGTACTACACCACGACAGATAAAGACAAAACAATTATACTTATCAATCCTGGAGATATGAGGAGTCCTCTAGCTATAGGATGGATTCATCCATTGTACACATGGGGTGTTCCCGGGAATCGAACCTACACTCCTGACGTTGCAAGCACCATGCTCTACCAACACAGCCACAATGGGACCATAAATGGGACCCGATTCCGTTTTTAGTGCACTACTTATGACCAGGACCCATAGGATTCTGGGGCGGCAGGTAGCCTAGTGGTTAGAGTGTTGGACCAGTAACTGAAAAGTTGCATAGATCAAATCCCCAAACTGACGAGGTAAAAATAGCATACAGAATGTTGATCAGTGTATTATCTATAGGCTCTAGCATACAGAATGTTGATCAGTGTATTATCTATAGGCTGTAGCATACAGAATGTTGATCAGTGTATTATCTATAGGCTCTAGCATACAGAATGTTGATCAGTGTATTATCTATAGGCTCTAGCATACAGCATGTTGATCAGTGTATTATCTATGGGCTCTAGCATACAGAATGTTGATCAGTGTATTATCTATAGGCTCTAGCATACATACTGTTGATCAGTGTATTATCTATGGGCTCTAGCATACAAAATGTTGATCAGTGTATTATCTATAGGCTCTAGCATACAGAATGTTGATCAGTGTATTATGTATAGGCTCTAGCATACAGAATGTTGATCAGTGTCACGTTCCTGACCGGTTTTCTGTTATTTTGTATGTGTTAGTCGGTCAGGGCGTGAGTTTGGGTGGGCAGTCTATGTTATGTGTTTCTATGTTGGTAAAGGGTGACCTGATATGGTTCTCAATTAGAGGCAGGTGGTTTTCATTTCCTCTGATTGAGAGCCATATTAAGGTAGGTGTTTTCACATTGATTGGTGTGGGTTGTTGTCTCCTGTGTCTGTGTCTATGTACGTTGCGCCACACGGGACTGTTTCGGTTTGTTTGTTCGTTCGGTTTATGTAGTCTGTTCCTGTTTCATGCGTTCTTCGTGTCATGTAAGTTCTTATGTTCAGGTTCGTCTACGTCGTTTGTTATTTGTGTTAGTTATTCAAGTATAGTTCGTTTTTGTCTTGTTCAATAAATATCATGTCATATCACGAAGCTGCATTTTGGTTCAATCCCTGCTCCTCCTCTTCGGATGAAGAGGAAGAGGAACGCCGTTACAGAACCACCCACCGAGCCAGAACCAAGCAGCGTGAGTTCGAGCAGTGGCCTACGAAACAGGAATCCTGGACATGGGAAGAAGTATTGGAGGGAAAAGGACACTGGGCTCATATTGGGGAATATCGCCGCGCTCGTGAGGAGATGGAAGCAGCGAGAGCCCAGGAGCGGTGGTATGAGGAGGCAGCAAGGAGACGTGGCTAGAAGCCCGCGAAGAAACCCCAAAAATTTCTTGGGGGGGGGCTAAGAGGTAGTGGGCCAAGGGCAGGTAGGAGACCTGCGCCCACTTCCCAGGCTAACCGTGGAGAGCGGGAGTACGGGCAGACACCGTGTTACGCAGTAGAGCGCACGGTGTCTCCTGTACGTGTTCATAGCCCGGTGCGGGTTATTCCACCTCCCCGCACTGGCAGGGCTAGATTGAGGATTGAGCCGGATGTCATGAAGCCGGCCCTACATATCTGGCTACCAGTACGTCTCCTCGGGCCGGCTTACATGGCACCAGCCTTACGCATGGTGTCCCCGGTTCGCCTACATAGCCCGGTGCGGGTTATTCCACCTCCCAGCACTGGTCAGGCGACGGGGAGCATACAACCAGGTAAGGTTGGGCAGGCTCAGTGCTCAAGGGAGCCAGTACGCCTGCACGGTCCGGTATTTCCGGCGCCACCTCCCCGCCCCAGCCCAGTACCACCAGTGCCTACACCACGCACCAGGCTTCCAGTGCGTTTCCAGAGCCCTGTTCCTCCTCCACGCACTCTCCCTATGGTGCGTGTCTCCAGCCCAGTGCCTCCAGTTCCGGCATCACGCACTAAGCCACCTGTGCGTCTCCAGAGCCCTGTACACACTGTTCCTTCTCCCCGTACTCGTCCTGATGTGCGTGCCCTCAGCCCGGTGCCACCAGTGCCGGTACCACGCACCAGGTCCATAGTACGTTTTGAGAGTCCAGTGTGCCCTGTCCCTGCTCCCCGCACTAGCCTGAAGGTGCGTGTCCTTAGCCCGGTGCCTCCAGTTCCGGCACCACGCACCAGGCCTACAGTGCGCCTCATCCGGCCAGAGCCATCCGTCTGCCCAGCGCCATCTGAGCCATCCGTCTGCCCAGCGCCATCTGAGCCATCCGTCTCCCCAGCGCCATCTGAGCCATCCGTCTCCCCAGCGCCATCTGAGCCATCCGTCTCCCCAGCGCCATCTGAGCCATCCGTCTCCCCAGCGCCATCTGAGCCATCCGTCTCCCCAGCGCCATCTGAGCCATCCGTCTGCCCAGTGCCGTCTGAGCCATCCGTCTGTCCCGAGCCATTAGAGCCGCCCGTCTGTCCCGAGCCGTCAGAGCCGTTAGTCAGTCAGGAGCCGCTAGAGCCATTCGTCAGTCAGGATCTGCCAGAGCCGCCAACCAGACAGGATCTGCCAGAGCCGCCAACCAGACAGGATCTGCCAGAGCCGCCAACCAGACAGGATCTGCCAGAGCCGTCAGCGAGCCATGAGCGTCCAGAGCCGTCAGCCAGCCATGAGCGTCCAGAGCCGTCAGCCAGCCATGAGCGTCCAGAGCCGTCAGCCAGCCATGAGCGTCCAGAGCCGTCAGCCAGCCATGAGCGTCCAGAGCCGTCAGCTAGCCATGAGCGTCCAGAGCCGTCAGCTAGCCATGAGCGTCCAGAGCCGTCAGCCAGTCATGAGCTGCCCCTCAGCCCAGAGCTGCTATTTATCCAGAACTGCCCCTCAGTACAGAGCTGTCTCTCTGTCCGGAGCTGCCCTTCAGTCCGGAGTTGCCCCTCTATCCTGAGCTACCTCTCTATCCTGACCTACCTCTCTGTCCTGAGCTATCTCTCTGTCCTGAGCTACCTTATCCCGGTGCTGCCCTTTGTCCCGGTGCTGCCCCTTATCTTAAGGTTACCCTTTAAATTAAGTGGGTGTAATATGAGGGTGGTCATTCGAAGGGGGAGACGTAAGCTGGGATTGACTATGGTGGGGTGGGGACCTCGCCCAGAGCCTGAGCCACCACCGTGGTCAGACGCCCACCCAGACCCTCCCCTAGACTTTTGGTGGTGCGTTCGGAGTACGCACCTTGAGGGGGGGGTTATGTCACGTTCCTGACCGGTTTTCTGTTATTTTGTATGTGTTAGTCGGTCAGGGCGTGAGTTTGGGTGGGCAGTCTATGTTATGTGTTTCTATGTTGGTAAAGGGTGACCTGATATGGTTCTCAATTAGAGGCAGGTGGTTTTCATTTCCTCTGATTGAGAGCCATATTAAGGTAGGTGTTTTCACATTGATTGTTGTGGGTGGTTGTCTCCTGTGTCTGTGTCTATGTACGTTGCGCCACACGGGACTGTTTCGGTTTGTTTGTTCGTTCGTTCGGTTTATGTAGTCTGTTCCTGTTTCATGCGTTCTTCGTGTCATGTAAGTTCTTATGTTCAGGTTCGTCTACGTCGTTTGTTATTTTTGTTAGTTATTCAAGTATAGTTCGTTTTTGTCTTGTTCAATAAATATCATGTCATATCACGAAGCTGCATTTTGGTTCAATCCCTGCTCCTCCTCTTCGGATGAAGAGGAAGAGGAACGCCGTTACAATCAGTGTATTATGTATTGGCTCTAGCATACAGCATGTTGATCAGTGTATTAGATATGGGCTCTAGCATAAAGAATGTTGATCAGTGTATTATCTATGGGCTCTAGCATACAGAATGTTGACCAGTGTATTATCTATGGGCTCTAGCATACAAAATGTTGATCAGTGTATTATGTATAGGCTCTAGCATACATAATGTTGATCAGTGTATTATCTATAGGCTCTAGCATACAGAATGTTGATCAGTGTATTATCTATAGGCTCTAGCATACAGAATGTTGATCAGTGTATTATGTATAGGCTCTAGCATACAGAATGTTGATCAGTGTATTATGTATAGGCTCTAGCATACAGAATGTTGATCAGTGTATTATCTATGGGCTCTAGCATACATAATGTTGATCAGAGTATTATCTATAGGCTCTAGCATACAGAATGTTGATCAGTGTATTATCTATGGGCTCTAGCATACAGAATGTTGATCAGAGTATTATCTATAGGCTCTAGCATACAGCATGTTGATCAGTGTATTATCTATGGGCTCTAGCATATAGAATGTTGATCAGTGTATTATCTATGGGCTCTAACAAACAGAATGTTGATCAGTGTATTATCTATAGGCTATAGCATACATAATGTTGATCAGAGTATTATCTATAGGCTCCAGCATACAGAATGTTGACCAGTGTATTATCTATAGGCTCTAGCATACAGCATGTTGATCAGTGTATTATCTATGGGCTCTAGCATATAGAATGTTGATCAGTGTATTATCTATGGGCTCTAACAAACAGAATGTTGATCAGTGTATTATCTATAGGCTATAGCATACATAATGTTGATCAGTGTACTTTCTATGGGCTCTAGCATACAGAATGTTGATCAGTGTATTATCTATAGGCTCTAGCATACAGAATGTTAATCAGTGTATTATTTATGGGCTCTACCATACAGAATGTTGATCAGTGTATTATCTATAGGCTATAGCATACAGAATGTTGATCAGTGTATTATCTAATGGCTCTAGCATACAGACTGTTTGATCAGTGTATTAGCTATAGGCTCTAGCATACAGAATTTTGATCAGTGTATTATCTATAGGCTCTAGCATACAGAATGTTGATCAATGTGTTATCTATAGGCTCTAGCATACAAAATGTTGATCAGTGTATTATGTATAGGCTCTAGCATACAGAATGTTGATCAGTGTATTATGTATAGGCTCTAGCATACAGAATGTTGATCAGTGTATTATCTATAGGCTATAGCATACAGAATGTTGATCAGTGTATTATGTATAGGCTCTAGCATACAGAATGTTGATCAGTGTATTATCTATGGGCTCTAGCATACAGAATGTTGATCAGTTATTAACATAGAGCATTCCATGTCAATCAAATGTAATTGGTAAAATGCTGACGTCTGGAATGTTTCAAAACAAAAAGACTGTCACATGATGATGGAAACTGAAACATTGTGATTTTAGAGACACAAAATAACAATAGCCTATGATTAAAGTGTTAGCATATTCTGGGCAATACTGGGCTCTACTGGGCTATACTGGGCTCTACTGGGATCTACTGGGCTCTGCTGGGCTCTACTGGGATATGCTGGGCTATACTGGGCTCTGCTGGGCTATACTGGGCTATACTGGGTTCTGCTTGGCTATACTGGGATATGCTGGGCTATACTGGGTTCTGCTGGGCTATACTGGGATATGCTGGGCTATACTGGGCTCTGCTGGGCTATACTTGGCTATACTGGGCTATACTGGGCTATACTGGGCTATTCTGGGCTATACTGGGCTATTCTGGGATATGCTTTGCTCTACTGGTCTCTACTGGACTTTACTGGGCTCTGCTGGGCTATACTGGTCTATTCTGGGCTCTACTGGGCTCTACTGGACTATACTGGACTATACTGGGCTCTACTGGGCTCTATTGGGCTCTGCTGGGCTCTGCTGGGCTCTACTGGGCTATACTGGGCTCTACTGGACTATACTGGGCTCTACTGGGCTCTACTGGGCTCTATTGGGCTATACTGGGCTATACTGGGCTCTACTGGACTATACTGGACTATACTGGGCTCTCCTGGGCTCTACTGGGCTTTACTAGGCTCTACTGGACTATACTGGGCTCTACTGGGTTCTACTGGACTATACTGGGCTCTACTGGGTTCTACTGGACTATACTGGGCTCTACTGGGCTATGCTGGGCTCTACTGGGCTCTAGTGGACTATACTGGACTATACTGGGCTCTACTTGGTTCTACTGGGCTCTACTGGACTATACTGGACTATACTGGGCTCTACTGGGTTCTACTGGGCTCTACTGGGCTCTACTGGACTCTACTGGACTATACTGGGTTCTACTGGACTATACTTAGAGATTCACAACATTGGAATGTTGTAATGTGCTGCCCTGCCCTGCCTGGTGAGGACACTCAGGTGAAGAGCTGCTCTGCCCTGGCTGGTGAGGAAACTCAGGTGAAGAGCTGCCCTGCCCTGGCTGGTGAGGACACTCAGGTGAAGAGCTGCCCTGACCTGGCTGGTGAGGACACTCAGGTGAACAGCTGCCCTACCCTGGCTGGTGAGGACACTCAGGTGAAGAGCTGCCCTACCCTGGCTGGTGAGGACACTCAGGTGAAGAGCTGCCCTAACCTGGCTGGTGAGGACACTCAGGTGAAGAGCTGCTCTAACCTGGCTGGTGAGGACACTCAGGTGATGAGCTGCTCTAACCTGGCTGGTGAGGACACTCAGGTGAAGAGCTGCTCTAACCTGGCTGGTGAGGACACTCAGGTGAAGAGCTGCTCTGCCCTGGCTGGTGAGGACACTCAGGTGAAGAGCTGCTCTAACCTGGCTGGTGAGGACACTCAGGTGATGAGCTGCTCTAACCTGGCTGGTGAGGACACTCAGGTGAAGAGCTGCCCTAACCTGGCTGGTGAGGTCACTCAGGTGAAGAGCTGCTCTAACCTGGCTGGTGAGGACACTCAGGTGATGAGCTGCTCTAACCTGGCTGGTGAGGACACTCAGGTGAAGTGATGCTCTAACCTGGCTGGCCAGGACACTCAGGTGAATAATAACAGGCAGATAAACTAAAGACAAACTAAAGAAGACTATTAAGACTTATTAACTATTATTAACTGTGTCCTCACCAGTATATAATTAACTGAAGAGTCTCATCAGGACAGGCAGACAGTCCAGCCAGACAAACAGTACAGTAGACTGTTACATTGCACAAGCAGAGTAAAGGCTATTTGTAAGAGATTTAAGAGGATAAATGCAAACACACGCTGCTAATGAACAATAACTAGGTCCTATCGATTATCTTTGAAACGATCCTCTTTGAACTGTCTGATCTGAATAAATAGGTTGGATGGATGGCCTCGATTATCCAGCCATCGAATCGCAAACCGTTCATATGCTAATAATCCACATGTTATTTTTTTTAAAGACCTTGAACGGCTACCCTCAGCAGTCATTATTCTTAGAGGAGGTCAGAACAAGCTTTGACAGGGACGTCACCAGAGTTTTATAACCAGGGGGCTCAGCCCTAAAGAGCAGGGGCTGATTGGATACTAACCCTTTTCTAAATTCATTTCCTGCATTTATATGTAATTTTACATGACTGGAGACATTACAAGGAAAACAAATGTAATACATATATATATATATATATATAATATAATATTTAAAAAATATATTATATATAATATAATAAACATGTTGTAATACCACACAAATCACCAAAATGACAAGATACTCTGACATGGACATACTGAGATCAATACAAATGAACGACGCGTTTCTTAAGTGCAAGCGATAGCATCGACCAATGAAACGAGTAGATACCCAGATGGTAGGCCAATGAAACGAGCAGATACCCAGATGGTAGGCCAATGAAACGAGTAGATACCCAGATGGTAGGCCAATGAAACGAGTAGATACCCAGATGGTAGGCCAATGAAACGAGTAGATACCCAGATGGTAGGCCAATGAAACGAGTAGATACCCAGATGGTAGGCCAATGAATCGAGTAGATACCCAGATGGTAGGCCAATGAAACGAGTAGATACCCAGATGGTAGGCCAATGAAACGAGCAGATACCCAGATGGTAGGCCAATGAAACGAGCAGATACCAGATGGTAGGCCAATGAAACGAGTAGATACCCAGATGGTAGGCCAATGAAACGAGTAGATACCCAGATGGTAGGCCAATGAAACGAGTAGATCCCCAGATGGTAGGCCAATGAAACGAGTAGATACCCAGATGGTAGGCCAATGAAACGAGCAGATACCCAGATGGTAGGCCAATGAAACGAGCAGATACCCAGATGGTAGGCCAATGAAACGAGCAGATACCCAGATTGTAGGCCAATGAAACGAGTAGATACCCAGATGGTAGGCCAATGAAACGAGCAGATACCCAGATGGTAGGCCAATGAAACGAGCAGATACCCAGATGGTAGGCCAATGAAACGAGCAGATACCCAGATGGTAGGCCAATGAAACGAGCAGATACCCAGATTGTAGGCCAATGAAACGAGCAGATACCCAGATTGTAGGCCAATGCAATGAGTAGATACCAGATTGTAGGCCAATGCAATGAGTAGATACCAGATTGTAGGCCAATGAAATGAGTAGATACCAGATTGTAGGCCAATGAAATTAGTAGATACCCAGATTGTAGGCCAATGAAACGAGCAGATATCCAGATTGTAGGCCAATGAAACGAGCAGATACCCAGATGGTAGGCCAATGAAATGAGTAGATACCAGATTGTAGGCCTTTATATAGCCTTTATATAACCATATGAACAAATGTATATATGCCCAGGCTACAATATTCTGCCCATATTAATACATGTATATAGGCACGGGCTACAATATTCTGCCCATATGAACAAATGTATATAGGCCCAGGCTACAATATTCTGCCCATATGAACAAATGTATATAGGCCCAGGCTACAATATTCTGCCCATTTGAAGGAATGTATATAGGCCCAGGCTACAATATTCTGCCCATTTGAAGGAATGTACATACAATATTTGTAGCCATACAAATGTAATAAAAATCAGTAAGCATATACATTAAATAACAGATTCATGAACACAATCAGGCAAGAGTTAACCTACACAAAACTGTTTCATATTCTTTAATAACAGTCTCATGAACACAATCAGGCAATAGTTAAAACCTACATAGAGCATGAGTCTTCAGAGCTCTCTGTCTGAACCGTCCATCACCTCTGTATTCTCTCTGGGGTTGAGATCTTTAGCCTTCTCCGTCCTTTCCTAACCCTGATGACGGCTACGGACCGGAACGCATTGGTTTTAGTAATAAAGAAGCTACTGGATCAATTTCCAAGAGTGGCTGAGTATCCTCATTCCTTTCCTCTTGTCTACATGGTGGGCATCTCAGTGCTATATGCGTCACATACAGACCTGGTTTCGTCCCGGATTGTTCACACCCGGCATGATTGGGAGTCCCATAGGGCAAGCACAGTGGCCAAGTGTGTGTCGGTTGGCCGGATGTAGCGCCTCATTGTAAATAATAATTTGTTTCTTAATGACTGCCTGTTATAGTAAGGTTAACAAATGAAAAATGGGATGATGACAATGTTACTCATTTGTTGTATGGAAGAATTGACACAACAGTGACATTTTCTACAGATTTGTCTATGATATCATTTAAAAAAAAGTTTTTTAACCCACGCAACAAAAGCACAGTTCTTTGCACGACATTTTAAAGTTTATGTTAAAGTGTACATTGTTCAACTATTGTTGATTTGTTACCGCAGCCCCCTACAGTACACTAGTGTGAACCTTCACCTTCACTTCTACAGCTGTACGTACGCTAACGCTGTTTCCCAATGTGACCCTATTCCCTAGTAGTCCATCTTACTCTTTCTCGGGACCCTGATCAAGAGTAAGTGACTGACATAGGGGATAAAAGGGGGCATTTAGGGGACATATTGTAGTGTTGTGTAGCATGTCACGTTGCCATACAGGCGAATTACACCGCGTTCAAAATGCGCCTTTTTATACAGTGCACTATATAGAGCAGCATAGTGATCTGGTTAAAGTAGTGCACTATTATTGAGTCAGGGGGCCATTGGAATGCATCACATACGCCTTAGAGGTGAACTTTTGGCATACGTTGGGGTTATTCGACCTAAATAGGTCGTATAACTTCCTGTGCTGTTCAGTGTCCATGCCACCAGCTGACTACTTTGGGTGAGGAGGAGGTGTGGAGAAACCGAGAACAGAGAGGAAGGCAGTAGGAGGTTACCGAGGAATGCAGACAGAGGAGAACAGAGAGGACAGAGGAGGAGACAGAAGAAAGATAGTGAGAACAGAGTAGGACAAGGTAGGGACAGAGGAGGAAGAGAACAGGAGGACAGAGGAGTACGGAGTAGAGGAACAGAGGAAAACAAGAGGAGGACAGAGGAGGACAGAGGAACTGAGGAGGACAGAGGAGAGTAGAGGAGACAGAGGAGGTACAGCGAGGTAGAGGGAGTACAGGAGGTAGAGGAGAAACCAGAGGAGGACAGAGGAGAACAGTAGGAGACAGAGGAGACAGAGGAGGTAGAGGAGAAAGAGGGGTGCAGAGGTAGAGGAGAAACGAGGAGGTTACAGGAGGTAGAGGAGAACAGGGAGAACAGAGGAGGACAGAGAGACAGAGGAAGAACAGAGGAGATAACAGAGAGGTACAGGAGTAGGGAGAACCAGAGGAGAGACAGAGGAGAACCAGAGGAGGAAGAGGAGGTACAGGAGGTAGAGGAGAACAGAGGAGAAAAGAGGAGACGAGGAGACGAGGAAAGAGGAAATGAGGAGGACAGAGGAGGTAGAGGAGAACAAGAGGAGGTACAGGAGGTAGAGAGAACAGAGGGACAGAGGAAACAGAGGAGGAGAGAGGTACAGGAGGTGAGAGAACAGAGGAGGACAGAGGAGGTAGAGGAGGACAGAGGAGGTAGAGTAGAGGAGAACAGAGGAGGCAGAGCAGAGAAACAGAGGAGGACAGAGGAGAACAGAGGAGGACAGAGGAGGACAGAGGAGAAACAGAGGAGAAACAGAGGAGGTACAGGAGGTAGAGGGGAACAGAGGAGGACAGAGGAGAACAGAGGAGGACAGAGGAGGTAGAGGAGGTAGAGGAGAACAGAGGAGAACAGGAGGAGAACAGAGGAGAACAGGAGGAGAACAGAGGAGAACAGGAGGTAGAGGAGGTAGAGGAGAACAGAGAGAACGAGGGGACAGAGGAGGACAGAGGAGGACAGAGGAGAACAGAGGAGGACAGAGGAGGACAGAGGAAAAAAGGAGGACAGAGGAGAACAGAGGAGAACCGAGGAGGTACAGGAGGTAGAGGAGAAAGAGGAGGACAAAGAGGACACGAGGAGACAGAGGAGGAGGGTAGAGGAGGTAGAGGAGAACAGAGGAGAACACAGGAGGCAGAGGAGAACCGACGAGAGAACCGGAGACAGAGGAAACAAGGAGAACAGAGAGGACAGAGGAGTAGAGGAGACAGAGGAGAACAGAGGAGAAGAGGAGGACGAGGAGGAGCAGAGGAGAACAGAGGAGAACAGAGGAGAAACAGAGGAGATAGAGAGAACAGAGGAGGACAGAGGAGAAACAGAGGAGGACAGAGGAGACAGGAGGTAAGGAGGTAGAGGAGGACAGAGGAGAACAGAGGAGGACGAGAGGAGAACAGAGGAGAGACCGAGGAGGACAGAGGAGGTATGAGGAAACAGAGGAGAACAGAGGAGGTAAGAGGAGGTAGAGGAAAGGAAACAGGGGGCACAAGGAGGTGAGAGAGGACAGAGGAGGAGAAGCAGGACAGAGGAGAACAGAGGAGAACAGAGGAGGTACAGGATATGAGGAGAACAGAGGAGGACAGAGGAGAACAGAGGAGGTAGAGGAGGTAGAGGAGAACAGAGGAGGACAGAGGAGGTAGAGGAGAACAGAGGAGAACAGAGGAGGACAGAGGAGGTAGGGAACAGAGGAGGACAGGAGGGAACAGAGGAGGACAGAGGAGGACAGAGGAGGTAGAGGAGGTAGAGGAGAACAGAGGAGAACAGAGGAGGACAGAGGAGAACAGAGGAAACTGAGGAGGGCAGAGGAGAACAGGGAGGACAGAGGAGGTAGAGGAGAACAGAGGAGAACAGAGGAGGACAGAGGAGGTAGAGGAGGACAGAGGAGAAAGAGGAGGAACAGAGGAGACAGAGGAGAACAGAGGAGAACAGAGGAGGTACAGGATTAGAGGAAACAGAGAGGACAGAGGAGAAGCAAGGGACAGAGGAGGTACAGGAGGTAGAGGAAACAGAGGGAACAGAGGAGGACAGAGGAGGACAGAGGAGAACACGGAGGTAGAGAGAACGAGGAGGTACGAGGTAAAGAGGTAAAGGAGGTAGAGGAGAACAGAGGAGGACAGAGGAGAACAGAGGAGGACAGAGGAGGTACAGGAGGTAGAGGAGAAACAGAGGAAACAGAGGAGGACAGAGGAGGACAGAGGAGGTAGAGGAGGTAGAGGGGGAAGAGACATAGGAGAACAGAGGAGGACAGAGGAAACAGAGGAGAACCGAGGAGGACAGAGAGAGAACAGAGGAGAAACAGAGGAGGACAGAGGAGGACAGGGGAGGTTAGAGGAGGTAGAGGAGAACAGAGAGAAAGAGGAGACAGAGGATAACGAGGAGGACAGAGGAGGACAGAGGAGGACAGAGGAGGACAGAGGAGGACAGAGGAGGACAGAGGCGGGTACAGGAGGTAGAGGAGACAGAGGAGGACAGAGGAGAACAGAGGAGGACAGAGGAGGTACGGGAGGTAGAGGAGAACAGAGGAGAACAGAGGAGGACAGAGGAGGACAGAGGAGACGAGGAGGTAGAGGAGAACAGAGGAGGTACAGGAGGTAGAGGAGGTAAAGGAGGTAGAGAGAAACAGAGGAGGACAGAGGAGAACAGAGGAGGACAGAGGAGGACAGAGAGAACCGAGAGGACAGAGGAGGTAGAGGAGAACAGAGGAGGTACAGGAGTAGAGGAGGTTACAGGAGGTAGAGGAGAACAGAGGAGGACAGAGGAGAACAGAGGAGGACAGAGGAGGTACAGGAGGTAGAGGAGGACAGAGGAGGTACAGGAGGTAGAGGAGAACAGAGGAGGACAGAGGAGGACAGAGGAGGACAGAGGAGGTACAGGAGGTAGAGGAGGACAGAGGAGGTACAGGAGGTAGAGGAGAACAGAGGAGGACAGAGGAGGACAGAGGAGGTAGAGGAGAGAGGAAGACAGAGAGGACAGAGGAGAACGAGGAGAACAGAGGAGAAAGAGAGAAGATACACAGTATGGTACCGAATAGATACACATGGTTTACTCCCAAAGGCACCCTATTCCCTTATATTTCCCTACCATAGTGCACTATTTAGACCCTATTCCCTGTATAGTTCCCTACATAGTGCAATATTTAGACCTATTCCTGTATAGTTTGCCTACATAGTGCCTACTTAGACCTATTCCCTATATTTGCACTACTTTAGACGCTATTCCCTACATAGTGCACTACTTTAGACCTATTCCCTACATAGTGCACTACTTTAGACACCTATTTCCCTATGTAGTGCCCTACTTTAGAGCCCTATTCCCTATATAGTGCACTACTTTATAACCTATTCCCTATGTAGTGCACTACTTTAGACCATATTCCCTCTAGTCCCTATGTAGTTCACTACTTTAGACCATATTCCCTATGTAGTGCACTACTTTAGACCTATCCCTATGTAGTGCACTACTTTAGACCCTATTCCCTATATATTTTCCTTATGTATTCACTACTTTAGACCCTATTCCCTACATAGTGCACTACTTTAGACCCTATTCCCTATGTAGTGCACTACTTTAGACCCTATTCCCTATGTAGAGCACAACTTTATACCCTATTCCTATGTAGTGCACTACTTTAGACCATATTCCCTATATATGTTCCCTATGTAGTTCACTACTTTAGACCCTATTCCCTATGTAGTGCACTACTTTAGACCCTATTCCCTATGTAGTGCACTACTTTAGGACCCTATTCCCTATATATTTTCCTTATGTGTTCACTACTTTAGACCCTATTCCCTATATATTTTCCTTATGTAGTTCACTACTTTAGACCCTATTTTCTTACGTAGTGCACTACTTTAGACCCTATTCCCTATATATATTCCCTACGTAGTACACTACTTTAGACCCTATTCCCCTATATATATTCCCTACGTAGTGCACTACTTTAGACCCTATTCCTATATATATTCCCTACGTAGTACACTACTTTAGACCCTATTCCCTATATATATTCCCTACGTAGTGCACTACTTTAGACCCTATTCCTACGTAGTGCACTACTTTAGACCCTATTCCCTACGTAGTGCACTACTTTACCCTATTCCCTATATCGTGCACTACTTTAGACCCTATTCCCTATGTAGTGCACTACTTTAGACCCTACTCCCTACTAGTGCACTACTTTAGACCCTATTCCTACGTAGTGCACTACTTTAGACCCTATTCCCTATGGAGTGCACTACTTTAGACCTACTCCTACGTAGTGCACTACTTTGACCCTATTCCCTACGTAGTGCACTACTTTAGACCCTACTCCCTACGTAGTGCACTACTTTAGACCCTATTCCCTATGTAGTGCACTACTTTAGACCCTACTCCCTACGTAGTGCACTACTTAGACCCTACTCCCTACGTAGTGCCTACTTTAGACCCTATTCCCTACGTAGTGCACTACTTTAGACCCTATTCCCTATGTAGGCACTACTTTAGACCTACTCCTACGTAGTGCACTACTTTAGACCCTACTCCCTACGTAGTGCACTACTATAGACCCTATTCCCTACGTAGTGCACTACTATAGACCCTATTCCCTACGTAGTGCACTACTATAGACCCTATTCCCTACGTAGTGCACTACTATAGACCCTATTCCCTACGTAGTGCACTACTATAGACCCTATTCCCTGCGTAGTGCACTACTATAGACCAAGGCGTGAGCCTCTTGGTCCTGACCTCTGGATGGTTTAACCAGCGGTTTGTTTTTCCTCTCAACCATAATATATTATTATTATTACTATTGATATGATTCCCCCCCACAGGCAATTCCAGACAGTGAGTGTCCGTTCCAGGAGGAGGTGTGTGTGTGTGTGTGTGTGTTTGTTTGTTTTCTCCAGGGCTGGTAAATGTATTCTGTCTTTCTGTGTATCTCAGACTTACAGCAGCGGACCGTTCATAGTGTCACTGTGTGACAGAAGGGGAAGACAAAGATTGTTCTGGAATCCACAACATATTGTGTGTGAAGATCCCCAGTTGATTCATCACTGTCTACACAGTGACCTTTAGTTGACGTGGTATGTGTGTGTGTGTGTGTGCGTGTGTCTGTTTGTGTGTTTGTGTGTGTTTGTATGTTTGTGTGTGTGTGTGTGTGTGTGTGTGTGTGTGTGTGTGTTGTGTGTGTGTGTGTGTTTGTGTGTGTGTGTGGTGTGTGTGTGTGTTTTGTGTTTGTGTTGTGTGTGTTGGTGTGTTTGTGTGTGTTTGTTTGTGTGTTTGTTGTGTGTGTTGTGTGTTGTTGGTGTGTGTGTGGTGTGTGTGTGTGTGTGTGTGTGTGTGTGTGTGTGTGGTGTGTGTGTGTGTGTGGGTGTGTTTGTATGTTTGTGTGTGTGTGTTTTGTTGTGTTGTTTGTATGTGTGTGTGTGTGTGTGTGTGTGTGTGTGTGTGTGTGTGTTGTGTGTGTGTGTGTGTGTGTGGTGTTAATGCCCTAGGGTCCTTGTATTCCCCAGCCTTCATGGTGGCATCCCAAAAGGCTCCATGTTCCCTTATTTAGTCCACTACCTTGACCAGAGCCGCAGGAACAGCGTTCCGTTTGGACTCAGATCATGTGACCGCTGCTATCTGTCCAGAAGTCACCACAGGGGCCTCCATCCTCAGGGGACAAGACAGAGGAGTCCAGATGTGAAAGCCCAGAGCGGTGTGTCACACTGGGCCTAGTCTGACACGACCTCCCCCCTGAGGACAGAGAACCAGTCACCAGTCTGCCCAGTCCACTACTCTGGGGCTGTGAGCGAGGATGCTGCTCTGCTGAGGGTTTTTCAACAGGGATCATTTCCTACATGAAGGGAGTGTCAAGCTTCCACTAAATGCTGATGTAGTCTGTCACCATGTAGACAAGAGGAAAGGGAAGTGATGTAGTCTGTCACCATGTAGACAAGAGAGCAGGGAAGTGATGTAGTCTGTCACCATGTAGACAAGAGGAAAGGGAAGTGATGTAGTCTGTCACCATGTAGAACAGAGACAGGGAAGTGTGTAGTCTGTCAACATGTAGACAAGAGGACAGGGAAGTGATGTAGTCTGTCACAATGTAGACAAGAGGAAAGGGAAGTGTGTAGTCTGTCAACATGTAGACAGAGGAAAGGGAAGTGATGTAGTCTGTCACCATGTAGACAAGAGGAAAGGGAAGTGATGTAGTCTGTCACCATGTAACAAGAGGAAAGGGAGTGAGTAGTCTGTCAACATGTAGACAAGAGAAAGGGAAGTGTGTAGTCTGTCAACATGTAAGACAAAGAGGAAAGGGGAAGTGATGTAGTCTCAACATGTAGAACAAGAAGTATCGGGAAGTTATGTAGTCTGTCACCACGTAGACAAGAGGAAAGGGAAGTGATGTAGTCTCAACATGTAGACAAGAGAAGGAAGTGATGTAGTCTGTCACCATGTAGACAAGAGAAAGGGAATGATGTAGTCTGTCACCATGTGGACAAGAGGAAAGGGAAGTGATGTAGTCTCAACATGTAGCAAGAGGAAAGGAAGTGATGTAGTCTGTCACCATGTAGACAGAGGAAGGGAATTGATTAGTCTCAACATGTGACAAGAGGACAGGAAGTGATGTAGTCTGTCACACATGTACAAGAGGACAGGGAAGTGATGTATCTGTCACCATGTGAACAAGAGGAAAGGGAAGTGATGTAGTCTCAACATGTAGACAAGAGGAAAGGGAAGTGATGTAGTCTGTCACCTGTAGACAAAGAGACAGGGAGTGATGTAGTCTCAACATGTAAGACAAGAGGAAAGGGAAGTGATGTAGTCTGTGACCATGAGACAAGATGAAGGAAGTGATGTAGTCTCAACATGTAGAACAGAGGAAAGGAAGTGATGTAGTCTGTCACTATGTGGACAAGAGGAACAGGGAAGTGTTTAGTCTGTCACCATGTAGACAAGAGGACAGGGAAGTGATGTAGTCTGTCACCAGTAGACAAGAGGAAAGGCAAGTGATGTAGTCTGTCACCATGTGGACAAGAGGACAGGGAAGTGATGTAGTCTGTCACCATGTAGACAAGAGGAAAGGGAAGTGATGTAGTCTGTCACCATGTAGACAAGATGAAAGGGAAGTGATGTAGTCTCAACATGTAGACAAGAGGAAGGGAAGTGATGTAGTCTGTCACCATGTAGAACAAGAGGACAGGGAAGTGATGTAGTTGTCACCATGTGGACAAGAGGAAAGGGAAGTGATGTAGTCTCAACATGTAGACAAGAGGAAAGGGAAGTGATGTATGTCTCAACATTGTAGACAAGAGGAAAGGGAAGTGTGTAGTCTGTCACCATGTAGACAAGAGGAAGGAATGATGTAGTCTCACATGTACAGAGGAAAGGGAAGTGATGTAGTCTCAACATGTAGACAAGAGGAAAGGGGATGATGTAGTCTCACATGTAGACAAGAGGAAAGGGAAGTGATGTAGTCTGTCACATGTGGACAAGAGGAAAGGGAAGTGATGTAGTCTCACACATGTAGACAAGAGAAAGGGAAGTGATGTAGTCTGTCACCATGTAGACAAGAGGAAAGGGAAGTGATGTAGTCTGTCACCATGTAGACAAAGAAAGGGAAGTGATGTAGTCTGTCACATGTAGACAAGAGGACAGGGAAGTGATGTAGTCTGTCACCATGTAGACAAGAGGAAAGGGAAGTGATGTAGTCACAATGTAGACAGAGGAAAGGGAAGTGATGTCTGTCACATGTAGACAAGGACAGGGAATTGATGTAGTCTGTCACCATGTAGACAAGATGAAAGGGAAGTGATGTAGTCTGTCACCATGTAGACAAGAGGAAAGGGAAGTGATGTAGTCTGTCACCATGTAGACAAGAGGAAAGGGAAGTGATGTAGTCTGTCACCATGTGGACAAGAGGAAAGGGAAGTGATGTAGTGTCTGTCACCATGTAGACAAGAGGAAAGGGAAGTGATGTAGTCTCAACTGTAGACAAGAGAAAGGGAAGTGATGTAGTCTGTCACCATGTAACAAGAGGACAGGGAAGTGATGTAGTCTGTCACCATGTAGACAAGAGGAAAGGGAAGTGATGTAGTCTCAACATGTAGACAAGGAGAAAGGGAAGTGATGTAGTCGTCACCATGTAGACAAGAGGAAGGAAGTGATGTAGTCTGTCACCATGTAGACAAGAGGACAGGGAAGTGATGTAGTCTGTCACCATGTAGACAAGAGGAAAGGGAAGTGATGTAGTCTCAACATGTAGACAAGAGGAAGGGAAGTGATGTAGTCCTGTCACCATGTAGACAAGATGAAAGGGAAGTGATGTAGTCTGTCACCATGTAGACAAGAGGACAGGAAGTGATGTAGTTCTAAACATGTAGACAAGAGGAAAGGGAATGATGTAGTCTGTCACATGTAGACAAGAGGACAGGGGTGATGTAGTCTGTCACCATGTAGACAAGAGAAAGGGAAGTGATGTAGTCTGTCAACATGTAGACAAGATGAAAGGAAGTGATGTAGTCTGTCACCATGTAGACAAGAGGACAGGGAATGATGTAGTCTCAACATGTAGACAAGAGGAAAGGGAAGTGATGTAGTCTGTCACCATGTAGACAAGATGAAGGGAAGTGATGTAGTCTGTCACCATGTAGACAAGAGAAAGGGAAGTGATGTAGTCTGTCACCATGTAGACAGAGGACAGGGAAGTGATGTAGTCTGTCACCATGTAGACAAGAGGACAGGGAAGTGATGTAGTCTGTCACACATGTAGACAAGAGGAAGGGAAGTGATGTAGTCTGTCACCATGTAACAAGAGGAAAGGGTGATGTAGTCTGTCACCATGTAGACAAGAGGAAAGGGAAGTGATGTAGTCTCATCATGTAGACAAGAGGAGAGGGAAGTGATGTAGTCTGTCAACATGTAGACAAGAGGAAAGGGAAGTGATGTAGTCTGTTACCATGTAGACAAGAGGACAGGGAAGTGGTGTAGTCTGTCACCATGTAGACAAGAGGAAAGGGAAGTGATGTAGTCTCAACATGTAGACAAGAGGAAAGGGAAGTGATGTAGTCTGTCACCATGTAGACAAGAGGCAGGGAAGTGATGTAGTCTGTCACCATGTAGACAAGAGGAAAGGGAAGTGATGTAGTCTCAACATGTAGACAAGAGGAAAGGGAAGTGATGTAGTCTGTCACCTATGTAGACAAGAGGAAAGGAAGTGATGTAGTCTGTCACCCATGTAAGACAAGAGGACAGGGAGTGATGTAGTCTGTCACCATGTAACAAGAGGAAAGGGAAGTGATGTAGTCTGTCACCAGTAGACAAGATGAAAGGGAAGTGATGTAGTCTCAACATGAGACAAGAGGAAAGGAAGTGATGTAGTCTCAACATGTAGACAAGAGAAGGGAAGTGATGTAGTCTGTCACCATGTGGACAGAGAGAAAGGGAGTGATGTACTGTCACCATGTAGACAAGGACAGGGAAGTGATGTCGTCTTCACCATGTAACAAAGGAAAGGGAGTATGTAGTCTTTCACCATGTAACAAGAGAAAGGGAAGTGATGTAGTCTCAACATGTAGACAAGAGGAAAGGGAAGTGATGTAGTCTCAACATGTAGACAAGAGGACAGGGAAGTGATGTAGTCTGTCACCATGTAGACAAGAGGAAAGGGAAGTGATGTAGTCTGTCACCATGTAGACAAGAGGATAGGGAAGTGATGTAGTCTGTCACCATGTAAACAAGAGGAAAGGGAAGTGATGTAGTCTGTCACCATGTAGACAAGATGAAAGGGAAGTGATGTAGTCTGTCACCATGTAGACAAGAGGAAAGGGAAGTGATGTAGTCTCAACATGTAGACAAGAGGACAGGGAAGTGATGTAGTCTGTCACCATGTGGACAAGAGGACAGGGAAGTGATGTAGTCTGTCACCATGTAAACAAGAGGACAGGGAAGTGATGTAGTCTGTCACCATGTGGACAAGAGGAAAGGGACGTGATGTAGTCTCAACATGTAGACAAGAGGAAAGGGAAGTGTAGTATGTCACCATGTAGACAAGAGGAAAGGGAAGTGATGTAGTCTGTCACCATGTAGACAAGAGGACAGGGAAGTGATGTAGTCTGTCACCATGTAGACAAGAGGAAAGGGAAGTGATGTAGTCTGTCACCATGTAGACAATATGAAAGGGAAGTGATGTAGTCTCAACATGTAGACAAGAGGAAAGGGAAGTGATGTAGTCTCAACATGTAGACAAGAGGACAGGGAAGTGATGTAGTCTGTCACCATGTGGACAAGAGGAAAGGGAAGTGATGTAGTCTCAACATGTAGACAAGGAAAGGGAAGTGATGTAGTCTGTCACCATGTAGACAAGAGGACAGGGAAGTGATGTAGTCTGTCACCTTGTGGACAAGAGGAAAGGGAAGTGATGTAGTCTGTCACCATGTAGACAAGAGGACAGGGAAGTGATGTAGTCTGTCACCTTGTGGACAAGAGGAAAGGGAAGTGATGTAGTCTGTCACCATGTAGACAAGAGGAAAGGGAAGTGATGTAGTCTGTCAACATGTAGACAAGAGGAAAGGGAAGTGATGTAGTCTCAACATGTAGACAAGTGGAAAGGGAAGTGATGTAGTCTGTCACCATGTAGACAAGAGGACAGGAGAGTGATGTAGTCTGTCACCTGTAGACAAGAGGAAAGGGAAGTGATGTAGTCTGTCACCATGTAGACAAGAGGAAAGGGGAGTGATGTAGTCTGTCACCATGTAGACAAGAGGAAAGGGAAGTGATGTAGTCTGTCACCATGTAGACAAGAGGAAAGGGACGTGATGTAGTCTCAACATGTAGACAAGAGGAGAAGGGAGGAGTAAGTGATGTAGTCTGTCACCATGTAGACAAGAGGACAGGGAAGTGATGTAGTCTGTCACCATGTGGACAAGAGGGAAAGGGAGTGATGTAGTCTCAACATGTAAAAAGGGAAAGGAAGTGATGTAGTCTGTCACCATGTAGACAAGAGGAAAGGGAAGTGATGTAGTCTGTCACCATGTAGACAAGAGGACAGGGAAGTGATGTAGTCTGTCACCATGTGGACAAGAGGAAAGGGAAGTGATTTAGTCTTTCACCATGTAGACAAGAGGAAAGGGAAGTGATGTAGTCTGTCACCATGTAGACAAGAGGAAAGGGAAGTGATGTAGTCTGTCACCATGTAGACAAGATGAAAGGGAAGTGATGTAGTCTGTCACCATGTAGACAAGAGGACAGGGAAGTGATGTAGTCTGTCACCATGTAGACAAGAGGACAGGGAAGTGATGTAGTCTGTCAACATGTAGACAAGATGAAAGGGAAGTGATGTAGTCTGTCACCATGTAGACAAGAGGAAAGGGAAGTGATGTAGTCTGTCACCATGTAGACAAGATGAAAGGGAAGTGATGTAGACTGTCACCATGTAGACAAGAGGAAAAGGGAAGTGATGTGTCTGTCACCATGTAGACAATATGAAAGGGAAGTGATGTAGTCTGTCACCATGTAGACAAGAGGAAAGGGAAGTGAGTAGTCTGTCAACATGTTACAAGAGGACAGGGAAGTGATGTAGTCTGTCACCAGTAGACAAGATGAAGGGAAGTGATGTAGTCTGTCAACATGTAGACAAGAGGAAAGGGAAGTGATGTAGTCTGTCAACATGTAGACAAGAGGAAAGGGAAGTGATGTAGTCTGTCTCCATGTAGACAAGATGAAAGGGAAGTGATGTAGTCTGTCAACATGTAGACAAGAGGACAGGGAAGTGATGTAGTCTCAACATGTAGACAAGAGGAAAGGGAAGTGATGTAGTCTGTCACCATGTAGACAAGAGGAAAGGGAAGTGATGTAGTCTGTCACCATGTAGACAAGAGGACGGGAAGTGATGTAGTCTGTCACCATGTAGACAAGAGGACAGGGAAGTGATGTAGTCTGTCACCATGAGACAGAGGAAAGGGAAGTGATGTAGTCTCAACATGTAGACAAGAGGAAAGGGAAGTGATGTAGTCTGTCACCATGTAGACAAGAGGAAAGGGAAGTGATGTTGTCTGTCACCATGTAGACAAGAGGAAAGGGAAGTGATGTAGTCTGTCACCATGTAGACAAGATGAAAGGGAAGTGATGTATGCTCACATAGACAAGAGGACGGGAAGTGATGTAGTCTGTCAACATGGACAAGAGTAAAGAAGTGATGTAGTTCTGTCAACATGTAGACAAGAGGACAGGGAAGTGATGTAGTCTGTCAACATGTAGACAAGAGGACAGGGAAGTGATGTAGTCTCAACATGTAGACAAGAGGAAAGGGAAGTGATGTAGTCTGTCAACATGTAGACAAGAGGACAGGGAAGTGATGTAGTCTGTCACCATGTAGACTTGAGAACAGGGAAGTGATGTAGTCTGTCAACATGTAGACAAGAGGAAAGGGAAGTGATGTAGTCTGTCAACATGTAGACAAGAGGACAGGGAAGTGATGTAGTCTGTCAACATGTAGACAAGAGGACAGGGAAGTGATGTAGTCTGTCAACATGTAGACAAGAGGACAGGGAAGTGATGTAGTCTGTCAACATGTAGACAAGAGGAAAGGGAAGTGATGTAGTCTCAACATGTAGACAAGAGGACAGGGAAGTGATGTAGTCTGTCACCATGTAGACAAGAGGACAGGGAAGTGATGTAGTCTCAACATGTAGACAAGAGGAAAGGGAAGTGATGTAGTCTGTCAACATGTAGACAAGAGGAAAGGGAAGTGATGTAGTCTCAACATGTAGACAAGAGGACAGGGAAGTGATGTAGTCTGTCACCATGTAGACAAGATGAAAGGGAAGTGATGTAGTCTGTCACCATGTAGACAAGAGGAAAGGGAAGTGATGTATCTGTCACCATGTAAACAAGAGGAAAGGGAAGTGATGTAGTCTG
>NW_024059006.1:5000-12500 GCF_016432855.1 Salvelinus namaycush
TGCTGACGTGAGTAACTACAGGCCCATTAGTATACTACCTGTGGTGTCAAAGGTTGTTGAAAAGTGTGTAGCAGAACAACTGATTGCCCACCTCAACAACAGCCCCTTCACATTACACTCCGTGCAGTTTGGCTTCAGAGCGAAACACTCCACAGAAACGGCCAACTGCTTTCTTCTGGAAAATGTGAAGTCCAAGATGGACAAAGGGGGCGTTGTTGGGGCTGTGTTTCTGAACCTAAGGAAGGCTTTTGATACTGTTAACCATGAGATTCTCATTTCAAAATTGTCCAAGTTCAACTTTTCCCCCGATGCCTTGAGATGGATGAAATCATACCTTGAAGGCAGAACTCAGTGTGTCAGAGTGAGCAATGAGCTGTCGCCCACTCTTAGCTATGATGTGGGCATGCCCCAAGGGTCAATACTGGGGCCCCTCCTGTTCAGCCTGTACATTAATGATCTGCCTTCTGTCTGTACTGGGTCTGAAGTTCAAATGTATGCAGATGACACAGTGATATATGTGCAAAGAGCAAACAACAAGCTGCACAATAACTCACTACTGTAATGGTCCAGGTTACAAAGTGACTCACTACTGTAATGGACCAGGTTACAAAGTGACTCACTACTGTAATGGTCCAGGTTACAAAGTGGCTCAGTGACTCACTACTGTAATGGTCCAGGTTACAAAGTGGCTCAGTGACTCACTACTGTAATGGTCCAGGTTACAAAGTGGCTCAGTGACTCACTACTGTAATGGTCCAGGTTACAAAGTGGCTCAGTGACTCACTACTGTAATGGTCCAGGTTACAAAGTGGCTCAGTGACTCACTACTGTAATGGTCCAGGTTACAAAATGGCTCAGTGACTCACTACTGTAATGGTCCAGGTTACAAAGTGGCTCAGTGACTCACTACTGTAATGGTCAAGGTTACAAAGTGGCTCAGTGACTCACTACTGTAATGGTCCAGGTTACAAAGTGGCTCAGTGACTCACTACTGTAATGGTCCAGGTTACAAAGTGGCTCAGTGACTCACTACTGTAATGGTCCAGGTTACAAAGTGGCTCAGTGACTCACTACTGTAATGGTCCAGGTTACAAAATGGCTCAGTGACTCACTACTGTAATGGTCCAGGTTACAAAGTGGCTCAGTGACTCACTACTGTAATGGTCCAGGTTACAAAGTGGCTCAGTGACTCACTACTGTAATGGTCCAGGTTACAAAGTGGCTCAGTGACTCACTACTGTAATGGTCCAGGTTACAAAGTGGCTCAGTGACTCATGTTTGCATCTCAATGTGAAAAAAACTGTTTGCATGTTCTTCACAAAGAGGGCAACAGATGCTACTGAGCCAGATGTCTACGTGTCAGGGGAGAAGCTCCAGGTGGTATCTGATGCTACTGAACCAGATGTCTGTGTCAGGGGAGAAGCTCCAGCTGGTATCTGATGCTACTGAGCCAGATGTCTACGTGTCAGGGGAGAAGCTCCAGCTGGTATCTGATGCTATTGAGCCAGATGTCTACGTGTCAGGGGAGAAGCTCCAGCTGGTATCTGATGCTACTGAGCCAGATGTCTATATGTCAGGGGAGAAGCTCCAGCTGGTATCTGATGCTACTGAGCCAGATGTCTATGTGTCAGGGGAGAAGCTCCAGCTGGTATCTGATGCTACTGAGCCAGATGTCTACGTGTCAGGGGAGAAGCTCCAGCTGGTATCTGATGCTACTGAACCAGATGTCTACGTGTCAGGGGAGAAGCTCCAGGTGGTATCTGATGCTACTGAGCCAGATGTCTACGTGTCAGGGGAGAAGCTCCAGGTGGTATCTGATGCTACTGAGCCAGATGTCTGTGTGTCAGGGGAGAAGCTCCAGGTGGTGTCTGATGCTACTGAGCCAGATGTCTACGTGTCAGGGGAGAAGCTCCAGGTGGTATCTGATGCTACTGAGCCAGATGTCTATGTGTCAGGGGAGAAGCTCCAGGTGGTATCTGATGCTACTGAGCCAGATGTCTACGTGTCAGGGGAGAAGCTCCAGGTGGTATCTGATGCTACTGAGCCAGATGTCTATGTGTCAGGGGAGAAGCTCCAGGTGGTTTCTGATGCTACTGAGCCAGATGTCTGTGTGTCAGGGGAGAAGCTCCAGGAGGTATCTGATGCTACTGAGCCAGATGTCTATGTGTCAGGGGAGAAGCTCCAGGTGGTATCTGATGCTACTGAGCCAGATGTCTACGTGTCAGGGGAGAAGCTCCAGGTGGTATCTGATGCTACTGAGCCAGATGTCTACGTGTCAGGGGAGAAGCTCCAGGTGGTATCTGATGCTACTGAGCCAGATGTCTACGTGTCAGGGGAGAAGCTCCAGGTGGTATCTGATGCTACTGAGCCAGATGTCTACGTGTCAGGGGAGAAGCTCCCGGTGGTATCTGATGCTACTGAGCCAGATGTCTACGTGTCAGGGGAGAAGCTCCAGGTGGTATCAGATGCTACTGAGCCAGATGTCTGTGTGTCAGGGGAGAAGCTCCAGCTGGTATCTGATGCTACTGAGCCAGATGTCTATGTGTCAGGGGAGAAGCTCCAGCTGGTATCTGATGCTACTGAGCCAGATGTCTACGTGTCAGGGGAGAAGCTCCAGCTGGTATCTGATGCTACTGAGCCAGATGTCTACGTGTCAGGGGAGAAGCTCCAGGTGGTATCTGATTTTAAGTACCTTGGCATCATACTTGATTCCAACCTCTCTTTTAAAAAGCAGGTGAAAAAGGTAATTCAGATAACCAAATTCAACCTAGCTAATTTCCGATTTATACGAAATTGTTTGACTACAGAGGTAGCAAAACTGTACTTCAAATCTATCATACTCCCCCACTTAACATACTGCTTGACCAGTTGGGCCCAAGCTTGCTGCACAACATTAAAACCCATTCAGTCTGTCTACAAACAGGCTCTCAAATTGCTTGATAGGAAGCCCAGTAGCCATCATCACTGTTACATCCTCAGAAAGCATGAGCTCCTGAGTTGGGAAAATCTTGTGCAATACACCGACGCATGTCTTGTATTCAAGATCCTAAATGGCCTGGCTCCCCCTCCACTCAGTATTTTTGTTCAACAGAAAACCCAAACATATGGCAGCAGATCCACAAGGTCTGCCATGAGAGGTGACTGTATAGTTCCCAGGAAAAGCACCTTTAGTAAATCCGCTTTCTCTGTGAGAGCTTCCCATGTCTGGAATACACTGCCATCAGACACACATAACTGCACCACATATCACACTTTCACAAAATGCATGAAGACATGGCTAAAGGTCAATCAGATTTGTGAACATAATCCCTAGCTGTGTATTGCCGCTGTCCATGTTGTCTGTTGTCTGTAGCTTGTGAGGTGTGGAAACACTTTGTTGCTTTTATGAATTTTGTCTTACTGCTTTTTGTTCATTGTTGCTCTGTCTGTATGCTACATCTTGCTTGTCCTATGTTGCTCTGCGTGTGCTCACTGGTCAATTATTGTTTATATTGTAATTGTTTCTAATAACCTGCCCAGGGACTGCGGTTGAAAATTAGCCGGCTGGCTAAAACCGGCACTTTTACTGAAACATTCATTAATGTGATCTGTCCCTGTAAAAATAAAATAAACTCAACTCAGCTAGGGACCGGAGAGAAAGTGACTGGGAAACATGTCTAATATAACCAACCCTTCTACTGAAACACAGCTAGGGACCGGAGAGAAAGTGCCTGGGAAACATGTCTAATAGAACCAACCATGCTACTGAAACACAGCTAGGGACCGGAGAGAAAGTGCCTGGGAAACATGTCTAATAGAACCAACTCTGCTACTGAAACACAGCTAGGGACCGGAGAGAAAGTGCTTTGGAAACATGTCTAATAGAACCAACCCTGCTACTGAAACACAGCTAGGGACCGGAGAGAAAGTGGCTGGGAAACATGTCTAATAGAACCAACCCTGCTACTGAAACACAGTTAGGGACCGGAGAGAAAGTGCCTGGGAAACATATCTAATAGAACCAACCCTACTACTGAAACACAGTTAGGGACCGGAGAGAAAGTGGCTGGGAAACATATCTAATAGAACCAACCCTACAACTAAAACACAGTTAGGGACCGGAGAGAAAGTGGCTGGGAAACATGTCTAATAGAACCAACCCTGCTACTGAAACACAGCTAGGGACCGGAGAGAAAGTGGCTGGGAAACATGTCTAATAGAACCAACCCTGCTACTGAAACACAGCTAGGGACCGGAGAGAAAGTGGCTGGGAAACATGTCTAATAGAACCAACCCTGCTTCTGAAACACAGCTAGGGACCGGAGAGAAAGTGCCTTGGAAACATGTCTAATAGAACCAACCCTGCTACTGAAACACAGGTAGGGACCGGAGAGAAAGTGGCTGGGAAACATGTCTAATAGAACCAACCCTGCTACTGAAACACAGCTAGGGACCGGAGAGAAAGTGCCTTGGAAACATGTCTAATAGAACCAACCCTGCTACTGAAACACAGGTAGGGACCGGAGAGAAAGTGCCTTGGAAACATGTCTAATAGAACCAACCCTGCTACTGAAACACAGTTAGGGACCGGAGAGAAAGTGCCTGGGAAACATGTCTAATAGAACCAACTCTGCTACTGAAACACAGCTAGGGACCGGAGAGAAAGTGCCTTGGAAACATGTCTAATAGAACCAACCCTGCTACTGAAACACAGCTAGGGACCGGAGAGAAAGTGGCTGGGAAACATGTCTAATAGAACCAACCCTGCTACTGAAACACAGCTAGGGACCGGAGAGAAAGTGGCTGGGAAACATGTCTAATAGAACCAACCCTGCTACTGAAACACAGCTAGGGACCGGAGAGAAAGTGCCTGGGAAACATGTCTAATAGAACCAACCCTGCTACTGAAACACAGCTAGGGACCGGAGAGAAAGTGGCTGGGAAACATGTCTAATAGAACCAACCCTGCTACTGAAACACAGTTAGGGACCGGAGAGAAAGTGCCTGGGAAACATGTCTAATAGAACCAACCCTGCTACTGAAACACAGCTAGGGACCGGAGAGAAAGTGCCTGGGAAACATGTCTAATAGAACCAACTCTGCTACTGAAACACAGCTAGGGACCGGAGAGAAAGTGCCTTGGAAACATGTCTAATAGAACCAACTCTGCTACTGAAACACAGCTAGGGACCGGAGAGAAAGTGGCTGGGAAACATGTCTAATAGAACCAACCCTGCTACTGAAACACAACTAGGGACCGGAGAGAAAGTGCCTGGGAAACATGTCTAATAGAACCAATCCTGCTTCTGAAACACAACATGTAATGTGTTGGTCCCAGGTTTCATGAGCTAAAATAAAAGATCCCAGAAATGTTCCAGATGCACAAAAAGCTTATTTCTCTCAAATGTTGTCCACAAATTTGTTTAAATCCCTGTTAGTGAACATTTCTCCTTTGCCAAGATAATTCATCCACCTCCGCATATCAAGAAGCTGTTTAAACAGCATGATCATTACACAGGTGTACCTTGTGCTGGGGACAATTAAAGGCCACTAAAATATGCAGTTTTGTCACAAAACACAATGCCACAGATGTCTCAAGTTTTGAGAGAGTGTGCAACTGGCATAATGACTGCAGCAATGTCCACAGAGCTGTTGCCAGAGAATTTAATGATCATTTATCTACCATAAGCCGCCTCCAACATCATTTTAGAGAATTTGACAGTACGTCCAACAGGCCTCACAACCGCACACCACGTGTAACCACGCCAGCCCAGGACCTCCACATCCAGCTTCTTCATCTGCGGGATCGTCTGAGACCAGCCACCCGGACAGCTGATGAAACTATGGGTTTGCAAAACTGAAGAAGTTCTGCGCAAACTGTCAGAAACCGTCTCAGGGAAGCTCCTCTGCAGTTCTGCGTCGTAACCGACTTCAGTGGGCAAATGCTCACCTTCGTTGGCCACTGGCACAGTGGAGAATGTGTGCTCTTCACAGATGAATCCCGGTTTCAACTGTACCATGCAGATAGCAGACAGTGTGTATGGTGTCGTGTGGGCGGGAGGTTTTCTGATGTCAACATGGTGGTGGTGGGGTTATGGTATGGGGCAGGCACACGTTACGGACAACGAACACAATTGCATTTTATCGAGGGCAATTTGAATGCACAGAGATACCGTGACGAGTTGCCGAGGCTCATTGTCGTGCCATTCGTCCACCGCCATCACCTCATGTTTCAACATGATAATGCACAGCCCCATGTCTCAAGGACCTGTACACAATTCCTGGAAGCTGAGAATGTCCAGTACTTCCATGGCCTGCATACTCATCAGACATGTCACCTACTGAGCATGTTTGGGATGCTCTGGATCGATGTGTACGACAGCAAGTTCCCAACAAATATCCAGTAGGATACAGTACAATGCCATCTTCCAGTAGGATACAGTACAATGCCATCTTACAGTAGGATACAGTACAATGCCATCTTACAGTAGGATACAGCACAGTGCCATCTTCCAGTAGGATACAGCACAATGCCATCTTACAGTAGGATACAGCACAATGCCATCTTCCAGTAGGATACAGCACAATGCCATCTTCCAGTAGGATACAGTACAATGCCATCTTGCAGTAGGATACAGTACAATGCCATCTTACAGTAGGATACAGTACAATGCCATCTTACAGTAGGATACAGCACAATGCCATCTTCCAGTAGGATACAGTACAATGCCATCTTCCAGTAGGATACAGCACAATGCCATCTTCCAGTAGGATACAGTACAATGCCATCTTACAGTAGGATACAGTACAATGCCATCTTCCAGTAGGATACAGTACAATGCCATCTTCCAGTGGGATACAGTACAATGCCATCTTACAGTAGGATACAGCACAATGCCATCTTCCAGTAGGATACAGCACAATGCCATCTTACAGTAGGATACAGTACAATGCCATCTTACAGTAGGATACAGTACAATGCCATCTTCCAGTAGGATACAGTACAATGCCATCTTACAGTAGGATACAGTACAATGCCATCTTCCAGTAGGATACAGCACAATGCCATCTTACAGTAGGATCAGTACAATGCCATCTTACAGTAGGATACAGTACAATGCCATCTTACAGTAGGATACAGTACAATGCCATCTTCCAGTAGGATACAGCACAATGCCATCTTACAGTAGGATACAGTACAATGCCATCTTCCAGTAGGATACAGCACAATGCCATCTTCCAGTAGGATACAGTACAATGCCATCTTACAGTAGGATACAGTACAATGCCATCTTCCAGTAGGATACAGCACAATGCCATCTTCCAGTAGGATACAGTACAATGCCATCTTACAGTAGGATACAGTACAATGCCATCTTCCAGTAGGATACAGCACAATGCCATCTTCCAGTAGGATACAGTACAATGCCATCTTGCAGTAGGATACAGTACAATGCCATCTTACAGTAGGATACAGTACAATGCCATCTTCCAGTAGGATACAGCACAATGCCATCTTCC
>NW_024059006.1:15000-22500 GCF_016432855.1 Salvelinus namaycush
GGGAGGGAGGGAGGGAGGGAGGGAGGGAGGGAGGGAGGGAGACAGGGAGGGAGGGAGGGTGGGAGGCAGGGAGCGAGGGAGGGTGGGAGGTAGGGAGGGTGGGTGGGTGGGTGGGATGGAGGGAGTGAGGGAGGGAGGGAGGGTGGGTGGGTGGGTGGGAGGGAGTGTGGGAGGCAGGGAGCGAGGGAGTTAGTGAGCGAGGGTGGGATGGAGGGAGGGAGGGAGGGAGGGAGGGAGGGAGGGAGGGAGGGAGGGAGGGAGGGAGGGAGGGAGGGAGGGAGGGAGGGTGGGATGGAGGGAGGGAGTTAGGGAGGGAGGGAGTGTGGGAGGCAGGGAGGGAGGAAGTGTGGGAGGCAGGGAGCGAGGGAGTTAGTGAGCGAGGGAGTGTGGGAGGCAGGGAGCGAGGGAGGGTGGGAGGCAGGGAGCGAGGGAGGGAGGCAGGGAGCGAGGGAGGGTGGGAGGCAGGGAGCGAGGGAGGGTGGGGGGCAGGGAGCGAGGGAGGGAGGGGGGCAGGGAGCGAGGGAGTGTGGGAGGCAGGGAGCGAGGACGTGTGGGAGGCTGGGAACAAGGGAGGGAGCGAGGGAGGGTGGGTGGGAGGCAGGGAGCGAGGGAGGGAGGCAGGGAGTGAAGAGGGAGGGAAGCAGGGGAGCGAGGGAGGGTGGAAGAAGGGAGTGGGAGGTTGGGAGCGAGGGATGCTGGGAGTCAGGGAGCAAAACCTCAACACCATCTCCCTCTCTCTCTCCAGTCAACAGTAAACCTCAACACCATCTCTCTCTACAGTCAACAGTAAACCTCAACACCATCTCTCTCTCTCCAGTCAACAGTAAACCTCAACACCATCTCTCTCTTCAGTCAACAGTAAACCCCAACACCATCTCTCTCTCTTTCCAGTCAACAGTAAACCTCAACACCATCTCTCTCTTCAGTCAACAGTAAACCTCAACACCATCTCTCTCTCTCTACAGTCAACAGTAAACCTCAACACCATCTCTCTCTCTCCAGTCAACAGTAAACCTCAACACCATCTCTCTCTTCAGTCAACAGTAAACCCCAACACCATCTCTCTCTCTTTCCAGTCAACAGTAAACCTCAACACCATCTCTCTCTTCAGTCAACAGTAAACCTCAACACCATCTCTCTCTCTCTCCATTCAACAGTAAACCTCAACACCATCTCTCTCTACAGTCAACAGTAAACCTCAACACCATCTCTCTCTACAGTCAAAAGTAAACCTCAACACCATCTCTCTCTCTCCAGTCAACAGTAAACCTCAACACCATCTCTCTCTACAGGCAACAGTAAACCTCAACACAATCTCTCTCTCCAGTCAACAGTCAACCCCCATGGTTAGGCTTTCCTTAATCGCTCTCTTTGCTACGCTAGCTAGCTAGCTACTTTTTAACGTGTTACAGCCCCAGATGTATTACTGCAATCGGCCATTGCTCTGACTAAGACATTATGGATGTGTTTTTGCTGATGTTTTAGAGACATACAGTATGCTGACCTGCAGTTGTAAAAAAACTAACACATTTGAGATGCTGTGGTGATGAATAGTAAATCAGTCATTTTAATGATTCAGATCTCCATAAGGAGGCCCCTTGTGGGTAAAGTATTGCTGATGATTCAACCGTATTCGCATCAGCAGCCACAGCTAATGAAGTCACTGAAAACGCCCCCTAACAAAGAGCTGCAGTCTGTTTTTGGAATGGGGCGGCCAGTAATAAACGGGTCCTTGAACATCTCTACAACTAAGAGCGTTTTGTATTTGGTACAAATCATTCCCTAAGTTCTAGACCTCAGCTGAATCAGGTAATGAATTGTGCGGCTGTCGAACAAGTTGAGGAGACTAAATCACTTGGTGATACCTTAAATTGTAAACTGTCATGGTCAAAACAGAAATACTCAAAGGTTGTAAAGATGGGGAGAGGTCTGTCCGTAATAAAGAGATGTTCTGCTTTGACACCAAGTCCTGCAGGCTCTAGTTTTGTCTAATCTTAATTACTGTCCAGTCGTGTGGTCGAGTGCTGCAAGGAAACACCTAGTTCAGCTGCAGCCGACCCAGAACAGAGCGGCTCGTCTTGCTCTTCATTGTAATCAGAGGGCTGATATAGATACTATGTCAGTCTCTCTCTTGGCTAAGAGTTGAAGAGAGACTGACTGCATCACTTTTTGTTTTTATAAGCAACATTAATGTGTTGAAAATCCCAAATTGTTTACGTAGTCAATGTCACACCCTGGCCTCTGTTATATTGATTTTCTTTATTAGTTTAGTTTGGTCAGGGTGTGACATGGGGGATGTTTGTGTGTTTTGTCTAGTTTAGGGTGTGTGTATTGTTTAAGGGGTTTTAGTATGTATGGGGTTGTGTTCAGTGTAGGTGTCTAGGAAAGTCTATGGTTGCCTGATTTGGTTCTCAATCAGAGACAGCTGTTTATTGTTGTCTCTGATTGGGAGCCATATTTAAGGCAGCCATAGGCTTTAGGTGTTTGTGGGTAATTGTCTATGTTGAACGTTTGTAGCTGGTGTGTGCACTTACGTTTGTAGCTTCACGGTTGTTTTGTTTTGTAAAAGTGTTCGTTTCGTGTTTCGTCATCTCTAATAAAAAGAGAATGTATTTCTCACACGCTGCGTTTTGGTCCTCTCTTCCAAGTCAAGACGATTGTGACAGTCAAGCTACCCACAGCTCTGACACACACACACTTACCCCACCAGACATGCCACCAGGGGTCTTTTCACAGTACCCCAACTCCAGAACCAATTCAAGAAAGCAGCGTACAGTATTATACAGAGCCATTACTGCATGCAACACCATTTCATCTCATATTGCTCAAATGAACCTGGTTTCAAAACACCTCGCGGCACAACGTCTCTCCCCTATTTGACCTAGATAGTTTGTGTCTATGTGTTGATATGTAGGCTGCGTGTGCCTTCTGTAAAACATATATATATATATATATATATATATATATATATATATATAGTTCTGTCCTTGAGCTGTTCTTGTATTTTAACGTTGTGTATTATGTCATGTTTCATGTTCTGTGTTAATTAACGTTGTGTATTATGTCATGTTTCATGTTCTGTATTAATTCATGTTCTGTATTATGTCTTGTTTCATGTTCTGTATTAATTAACGTTGTTTTCATCCGAAAAGGAGGAGTAGTGATGGAACCAAGGCGCAGCGGGTTGTGAACACATAATTTATTTAAAGACAAGACGAAAAAACACGAACTTCACTATAACTAACAAAACAACAAACGGAGTAGACAGACCTGGACGACGAACTTACATAAACACGAAGAACGCACGAACAGGGAAAATAGACTACACAAAATGACGATGTACAAAAACAAACCGAACAGTCCCGTATGGTACGACAAACACTGACACAGGAGACAACCACCCACAACGAACACTGTGAAACAACCTACCTAAATATGACTCTCAATTAGAGGAAAACGCCAAACACCTGCCTCTAATTAAGAGCCATACCAGGCAACCCTTAAACCAACATAGAAACAGAAAACATAGAATGCCCACCCAAACTCACGTCCTGACCAACTAACACATACAACAAACTAACAGAAATAGGTCAGGAACGTGACATTAACGTTGTGTATTATGTCATGTTTCATGTTCTGTATTAATTAACGTTGTGTATTATGTCATGTTTCATGTTCTGTATTAATTAACGTTGTGTATTATGTCATGTTTCATGTTCTGTATTAATTAACTTTGTATATTATGTCATGTTTCATGTTCTGTATTGATTAACGTTGTGTATTATGTCATGTTTCATGTTCTGTATTAATTAACGTTGTGTATTATGTCATGTTTCATGTTCTGTATTAATTAACGTTGTGTATTATGTCATGTTTCATGTTCTGTATTAATTAACGTTGTGTATTATGTCATGTTTCATGTTCTGTATTAATTAACTTTGTATATTATGTCATGTTTCATGTTCTGTATTGATTAACGTTGTGTATTATGTCATGTTTCATGTTCTGTATTAATTAACGTTGTGTATTATGTCATGTTTCATGTTCTGTGTTAATTAACGTTGTGTATTATGTCATATTTCATGTTCTGTATTAATTAACGTTGTGTATTATGTCATGTTTCATGTTCTGTGTTAATTAACGTTGTGTATTATGTCATGTTTCATGTTCTGTATTAATTAACGTTGTGTATTATGTCATGTTTCATGTTCTGTATTAATTAACGTTGTGTATTATGTCATGTTTCATGTTCTTTGTTAATTAACGTTGTGTATTATGTCATGTTTCATGTTCTGTATTAATTAACGTTGTGTATTATGTCATGTTTCATGTTCTGTGTTAATTAACGTTGTGTATTATGTCATGTTTCATGTTCTGTGTGGACCTCTGTTGCTTTAGCAACAGCTACTGGGGATCCTAATGAAAGTAGTAAAAAGGGGATGATCAAGGACTCAGTATTGTGTTTCTTTGATATTTTTTCCAGTTTAACACCATTGTTACATTGAAGAACGTTAACTTTGTCACTGTGAGGGAGAAAAAGTGGCCTAAGCCTTCAAGATCACAGGGCATAAACATTCCAGTGAAGAGTAGACTACTCAACATTTCATTACTGTAACGGCTTTCGTTGGTGGAAGGAGAGGAGGACCAAAATGCAGCGTGGTACGTATCCATAATATCGTTTAATCGAGAATGAATACAAAATACAAAAAAGAACAAGAGAATAAATGAAAACCGACACAGTCCCGAATGGTGCAAACACTGAAACGGAAAACAACTACCCACAACCCCTAGTGGGAAAACAGGCTACCTAAATATGATTCTCAATCAGAGACAACGATCGACACCTGCCTCTGATTGAGAACCATACTAGGCTAAAACACATAGAAATATAACGTACAGAACAAAACATAGAAAAACAACATAGAATGCCCACCCCAACTCACGCCCTAACCAAACTAAAATAAAGACATAAAAAAGGAACTAAGGTCAGAACGTGACAATTACAGGCTTTACCACAACAAAACACAGCCTTCCAGCACACAGCATATGTTTGCCACTTGGACCACAGATAAGAATGAGTTTCTCCATTTTTCTTAACTGTAACTCAACAAAAGTTAGTCAACGAACTTTCCTTGTAAAGGAACAGTGAGACCCAGAGAGCCAGGCGGTATGTGTTCCATGTTTATTGGGACTTGGGATGGCCACAAGGCTTAGTTTGCCTACCGTGGATAATTAATCTCTTATAAAAGCAGAAAGGCTATTGTTTTGAAATATGACAGTAAACATAATTTTTGACAGAATAATTAAAGATAAAAGGACAAACAGAGACGTGCACTGTACTGTAATGATATTCTAAATAAATGAAAAATGCAAAGTGCTGCATACATATGAGCATGGTTGGCTGTGGACGGTATTGAATAAATAAACTCCTTCTAATGTTATAACTAAAGTCTCTAGTATGGACATGCCAGAATATAGAGTCTTCTAATGTTATAACTAATGTCTCTAGTATGGACGTAACAGAATATAGAGTCTCCTTCTGTTATAACTAATGTCTCTAGTATGGACGTAACAGAATATAGAGTCTCCTTCTGTTATAACTAATGTCTCTAGTATGGACGTAACAGAATATAGAGTCTCCTTCTGTTATAACTAATGTCTCTAGTATGGACATGACAGAATATAGAGTCTCCTAATGTTATAACTAATGTCTCTAGTATGGACATGACAGAATATAGAGTCTCCTTCTGTTATAACTAATGTCTCTAGTATGGACGTAACAGAATATAGAGTCTCCTTCTGTTATAACTAATGTCTCTAGTATGGACGTAACAGAATATAGAGTCTCCTTCTGTTATAACTAATGTCTCTAGTATGGACATGACAGAATATAGAGTCTCCTTCTGTTATAACTAATGTCTCTAGTATGGACATGACAGAATATAGAGTCTCCTTCTGTTATAACTAATGTCTCTAGTATGGACGTGACAGAATATAGAGTCTCCTTCTGTTATAACTAATGTCTCTAGTATGGACGTAACAGAATATAGAGTCTCCTTCTGTTATAACTAATGTCTCTAGTATGGACATGGCAGAATATAGAGTCTCCTAATGTTATAACTAATGTCTCTAGTATGGACGTGACATAATAAATCAACTCCAAACAGAATGTGTCCCAAATGGCACCCTATTCCCTTTATAGTGCACTAAATTGGCCAGAGCCCTATGGCAGCCTATTCCCTTTATAGTGCACTAAATTGGCCAGAGCCCTATGGCAGCCTATTCCCTTTATAGTGCACTAAATTGGCCAGAGCCCTATGGCAGCCTATTTCCTTTATAGTGCACTAAATTGGCCAGAGCCCTATGGCAGCCTATTCCCTTTATAGTGCACTAAATTGGCCAGAGCCCTATGGCATCCTATTCCCTTTATAGTGCACTAAATTGGCCAGAGCCCTATGGCAGCCTATTCCCTTTATAGTGCACTAAATTGGCCAGAGCCCTATGGCAGCCTATTTCCTTTATAGTGCACTAAATTGGCCAGAGCCCTATGGCAGCCTATTCCCTTTATAGTGCACTAAATTGGCCAGAGCCCTATGGGCCCAGATAAAAAGTAGTGCACTATATTTTGACAAAAACACTGGGTGAAATACTGACTGCATAATACCAGTATAATAGTGTGTACAATCCATCAGTATGTCAGTAGTGTTATAATAGTATAACAGCATGTACAGTCCATCAGTCTGTCAGTAGTGTTATAACAGCATGTACAGTCCATCAGTCTGTCAGTAGTGTTATAACAGCATGTACAGTCCATCAGTCTGTCAGTAGTGTTATAACAGCATGTACAGTCCATCAGTCTGTCAGTAGTGTTATAATAGCATGTACAGTCCATCAGTCTGTCAGTAGTGTTATAATAGTATAACAGCATGTACAGTCCATCAGTCTGTCAGTAGTGTTATAACAGCATGTACAGTCCATCAGTCTGTCAGTAGTGTTATAATAGTATAACAGCATGTACAGTCCATCAGTCTGTCAGTAGTGTTATAACAGCATGCACAGTCCATCAGTCTGTCAGTAGTGTTATAACAGCATGTACAATCCATCAGTCTGTCAGTAGTGTTATAACAGCATGTACAATCCATCAGTCTGTCAGTAGTGTTATAACAGCATGTACAGTCCATCAGTATGTCAGTAGTGTTATAATAGTATAACAGCATGTACAGTCCATCAGTCTGTCAGTAGTGTTATAACAGCATGTACAGTCCATCAGTCTGTCAGTAGTGTTATAACAGCATGCACAGTCCATCAGTCTGTCAGTAGTGTTATAACAGCATGTACAGTCCATCAGTCTGTCAGTAGTGTTATAATAGCATGTACAGTCCATCAGTCTGTCAGTAGTGTTATAATAGTATAACAGCATGTACAGTCCATCAGTCTGTCAGTAGTGTTATAACAGCATGTACAGTCCATCAGTCTGTCAGTAGTGTTATAATAGTATAA
>NW_024059006.1:27500-42834 GCF_016432855.1 Salvelinus namaycush
GTCTTATTAGGACAACCAGCCCTGTTGTTCTCTGAGACATCGTCCCTCTGTCTTATTAGTACAACCAGCCCTGTTGTTCTCTGAGACACAGTCCCTCTGTCTTATTAGGACAACCAGCCCTGTTCTCTGAGACACAGTCCCTCTGTCTTATTAGTACAACCAGCCCTGTTGTTCTCTGAGACACAGTCCCTCTGTCTTATAAAATACAACCAGCCCTGTTGTTCTCTGAGACACAGTCCCTCTGTCTTATTAGGACAACCAGCCCTGTTGTTCTCTGAGACACAGTCTCTCTGTCTTATTAGGACAACCAGCCCTGTTGTTCTCTGAGACATCATCCCTCTGTCTTATTAGTACAACCAGCCCTGTTGTTCTGAGACATAGTCCCTCTGTCTTATTAGGACAACCAGCCCTGTTGTTCTCTGAGACACAGTCCCTCTGTCTTATTAGGACAACCAGCCCTGTTGTTCTCTGAGACACAGTCCCTCTGTCTTATAAAATACAACCATATAGAAAGACAACTCTGTTGTTAACATGGAGGAGACCATAATCACCATGGTTTCTGATAATTGTTTCTGTCCTCATCCTGATGGACCAAATCTTCTCTAGGTCGGTAACCTGCGGTCAGTTAGCCGACATCTCACAGTACTGTAGCTAGCAAGGGATAACCCTGTGTTTCTCCTGAGACTCTTCCTCCACCTCATTAGTAGACCCGTTTGAGTTTGACCCTTCACTTGACCTGTTGTGGGTTTTAGTTTTTTGTTTGACTTTGTCATGAATATCCAAATCGAGTCGGTAAACGTGAGGCCAGTTATATCACAGATCAGCTTCTGTTTCTCCCGAGACACAAATTCCTCCACCTCGTTAGTTAAAACCCAACCTAGAACCACCATTTTGTTGCTGAAAATGTAGCTATAGTTCACTACATGTATATAGGAGACAATAACCACCGTGGTTTCTGATAACGCTTTCTGTCCGGATCCCTGAATGATCACATCTGGGTCATGTGATGTGGAGTCAGTAGTTATAACACACTGGACTGGAGTTAAACTATTATCTTGTGTTTCCTGTAAAGCAAGAACGCCTCCCACTTCCTTAGTAAAGCCGCATATACAGTAGAAACACCACACTGTTCTGTTGCAGTTCACTACATGAGTTCACTACATTACCCAGAGTAGCTGAACAACAGCAACCGTGGTTTATGGTACATTATGAGACAGCAGCACAAACTGCAGAGAGAGAGGGAGAGAGGGAGAGGGAGAGGGAGAGGGAGAGGGAGAGGGAGAGGGAGAGAGAGGGGGTGAGAGAGAGAGAGAGAGAGAGGGGGGAGGGAGAGAGAGAGGGGGGGGAGGAGAGAGCGAGAGAGAGAGAGAGAGAGAGAGAGGGGGGGGGTGAGAAACCGAGAAGGGGGGGAGAGAAGGAGAGAGAGGGGGGAGGGAGAGATAAAGAGAGAGAGGGACAGAGAAGGAGATAGAGAGAAGGGGGGAGTGAGAAACTGAGAAGGGGGGAGAGAAGGAGAGAGAGGGGGGGGAGAGATAAAGAGAGAGAGAGGGACAGAGTTTGTGATTGAGAGAGAGAGAAAGAGCAGAATTAAACCAGAGAGAGAATACTTACCAAAGTCCCCGGGGACAAAGATGTGGTAGATGCAGGTCAGACTCTGGGTATAATTACGGGGGTAATTTGGGGACAGGACGGTCCCCTCTGACCCTGTCGAGCGGCCTCCGCACGGTGCTGTGAAAACACCAACACATCAATATGACTTCCAGGTCACACTACCTGGGGAAATACATAGAGCTACGCAGCAGAAACAGAAATCAGCAAACAGCATATCCTGCTGCCACAGCTGCACAGGGAAGCAGACAAATCTGGAAAACATGGGGAGAAACTGTCAGTTTGAACACTTAAACGCTGACTAACAGTCTACCACATAATGAGATATTACAGGAAAACATATAGGATGTTTAGAAAGAGAAGGAGAGGGAGGGAGGAGGGGGAGAGTTGGGTATTTAGAACAGCAGACCATGAACAGATTAAGATTGGGATTAAGATTGGGATTTGGGATCGAGATTGAGATCGGGATCGAGATACACACTGAACAAAAAATATAAACACAACATGTAAAATGTTGGTCCCATGTTTCATGAGCTGAAATAAAAGATACTCAAATATTCCATGTGCACAAAAAAAACGTATTTCTCAAAACACTATTGCACAAATTTGTTTACATCCCTGTTAGTGAGCATTTCTCCTTCGCCAAAATAATCCATCCAACTGACCGATGTGTCATGTCAAGAAGCTTATTAAACCGGATGATCATTACACAGGTGCACCTTGTGCTGGGGACAACAAAAGGCCACTCTAAAATGTGCCGTTTTGTCACAAAACACAATGCCACTGATGTCTCAAGTTTTGAGGGAGTGTGCAATTGGCATGCTGACTACAGGAATGTCCACAGAGCTGTTGCCAGAGAATTTAATGTTAATTTCTCTACCATAAGCCGCCTACAATATTGTTTTAGAGAATTTGGCAGTACGTCCAACCAGCCTCACAACCACAGACCACGTGTAACCACGCCAGCCCAGGACCTCCACATCCTGCTGCTGCTACTCTCTGTTTATCATATATGCATAGTCACTTTAACTATACATTCATGTACATACTACCTCAATTGGGCCGACCAACCAGTGCTCCCGCACATTGGCTAACCGGGCTATCTGCATTGTGTCCCACCACCCGCCAACCCCTCTTTTTATGCTGCTGCTACTCTCTGTTCATCATATATGCATTGTCACTTTAACCATATCTACATGTACATACTACCTCAATCAGCCTGACTAACCGGTGTCTGTATGTAGCCTCGCTACTTTTACAGCCTCGCTACTGTATATAGCCTGTCTTTTTACTGTTGTTTTATTTCTTTACCTACCTATTGTTCACCTAATACCTTTTTTGCACTATTGGTTAGAGCCTGTAAGTAAGCATTTCACTGTAAGGTCTACATCTGTTGTATTCAGCGAACGTGACAAATAAACTTGGATTTGATTTGACTCGTCTGAGACCAGCCACCTGGACAGCTGATGAAACTGTGGCTTTTGCACAACCGAAGAATTTCTGCACAAACTGTCAGAAACCGTCTCAGGGAAGCTCATCTGCGTGCTCGTCATCCTAACCGGGGTCTTGACCTGACTGCAGTTTGGCGTCGTAACTGACTTCAGTGGGCAGATGTTCTCCTTCGATCGCCACTGGCACGCTGGAGAAGGGTGCTCTTCATGGATCCCAGTTTCAACCGTAACGGGCAGATGGCAGACAGCGTGTATGGTGTTGTCTTGGTGAGCGGTTTGCTGATATCAACGTTGTGAGCAGAGTGCACCATGGGGTGGTGGTGGGGTTATGGTATGGTATGGGCAGGGTTATGGTATGGGCAGGGTTATGGTATGGGCAGGGTTATGGTATGGGCAGGGTTATGGTATGGGCAGGGTTATGGTATGGTATGGGCAGGGTTATGGTATGGGCAGGGTTATGGTATGGGCAGGGTTATGGTATGGGCAGGGTTATGGTATGGGCAGGGTTATGGTATGGGCAGGGTTATGGTATGGGCAGGGTTATGGTATGGGCAGGGTTATGGTATGGGCAGGGTTATGGTATGGGCAGGGTTATGGTATGGTATGGGCAGGGTTATGGTATGGGCAGGGTTATGGTATGGGCAGGGTTATGGTATGGGCAGGGTTATGGTATGGGCAGGGTTATGGTATGGGCAGGGTTATGGTATGGGCAGGGTTATGGTATGGGCAGGGTTATGGTATGGGCAGGGTTATGGGGTGGTGGTGGGGTTATGGTATGGGCAGGGTTATGGTATGGTATGGTATGGGCAGGGTTATGGTATGGGCAGGGTTATGGTATGGGCAGGGTTATGGTATGGGCAGGGTTATGGTATGGGCAGGGTTATGGTATGGACAGGGTTATGGTATGGGCAGGGTTATGGGGTGGTGGTGGGGTTATGGTATTGGCAGGGTTATGGTATGGGCAGGGTTATGGTATGGGCAGGGTTATGGTATGGGCAGGGTTATGGTATGGGCAGGGTTATGGTATGGGCAGGGTTATGGTATGGGCAGGGTTATGGTATGGGTAGGGTTATGGTATGGGCAGGGTTATGGTATGGGCAGGGTTATGCGGTGGTGGTGGGGTTATGGTATGGTATGGTATGGGCAGGGTTATGGTATGGGCAGGGTTATGGTATGGGCAGGGTTATGGTATGGGCAGGGTTATGGGGTGGTGGTGGGGTTATGGTATGGGCAGGGTTATGGTATGGGCAGGGTTATGGTATGGGCAGGGTTATGGTATGGGCAGGGTTATGGTATGGGCAGGGTTATGGTATGGTATGGTATGGGCAGGGTTATGGTATGGGCAGGGTTATGGTATGGACAGGGTTATGGTATGGGCAGGGTTATGGGGTGGTGGTGGGGTTATGGTATTGGCAGGGTTATGGTATGGGCAGGGTTATGGTATGGGCAGGGTTATGGTATGGGCAGGGTTATGGTATGGGCAGGGTTATGGTATGGGCAGGGTTATGGTATGGGCAGGGTTATGGTATGGGTAGGGTTATGGTATGGGCAGGGTTATGGTATGGGGAGGGTTATGGGGTGGTGGTGGGGTTATGGTATGGTATGGGCAGGGTTATGGTATGGGCAGGGTTATGGTATGGGCAGGGTTATGGTATGGGCAGGGTTATGGTATGGGCAGGGTTATGGTATGGGTAGGGTTATGGTATGGGCAGGGTTATGGTATGGGCAGGGTTATGGTATGGGCAGGGTTATGGTATGGGTAGGGTTATGGTATGGGTAGGGTTATGGTATGGACAGGGTTATGGTATGGGCAGGGTTATGGTATGGGTGGGGTTATGGTATGGGCAGGGTTATGGTATGGGCAGGGTTATGGTATGGGCAGGGTTATGGTATGGTATGGGCAGGGTTATGGTATGGTATGGGCAGGGTTATGGTATGGTATGGGCAGGGTTATGGTATGGGTAGGGTTATGGTATGGACAGGGTTATGGTATGGGCAGGGTTATGGAATGGGTGGGGTTATGGTATGGAATGGTATGGGCAGGGTTATGGTATGGGCAGGGTTATGGTATGGGTAGGGTTATGGTATGGTATGGTATGGTATGGGTAGGGTTATGGTATGGGTAGGCATAAGCCATCACCTCATGTTTCAGCATGATAATGCACGGCCCCATATTGCAAGGATCTACCCACAATTCCTGGAAGCTGAAAATGTCGCAGTTCTTCCATGGCCTGCATGCTCACCAGACATGTCACCCATTGAGCATGTTTGGGATGCTCTGGATCTACGTGTACGACACTGTGTTCCAGTTCATGCCAATATCCAGCAACTTCGCACAGCCATTGAAGAGGACTGACACCATTCCACAGGCCACAATCAACAGCCTGATCAACTCTATGTGAAGGAGATGTGTCGCGCTGCATGAGGCAAATCCATAGATTAGGGCCTAATGAATTTATTTCAATTGACTGATTTCCTTAAATGAACTGTAACTTAGTAAAATCTTTGAAATTGTTTAATGTTGTGTTTATATTTTTGTTCAGTGTAGATTGAGAATGAGAAGTAAAATAGAATCACATTCCCCGTTCATTAGATTACTTTTCTATCATTATCTTGGTCATAATAATCCATATCATTATCTTGGTCATAATAATCCATATCATTATCTTGGTCATAATAATCCGTATCATTATCTTGGTCATAATAATCCATATCATTATCTTGGTCATAATAATCCATATCATTATCTTGGTCATAATAATCCATATCATTATCTTGGTCATAATAATCCATATCATTATCTTGGACATAATAATCATTGTCATTTACATTTGCTGTCTCCTCGGTTTATATCAGTCTCATCATAAGATTGGGTGATGTCCTCCTGTAGTCCATTACAACAACACCTTTCTACCAGCAGTCTGTCAGTATATCATATCTATTACAACAACACCTTTCTACCAGCAGTCTGTCAGTATATCATATCCATTACAACAACACCTTTCTACCAGCAGTCTGTCAGTATATCATATCTATTACAACAACACCTTTCTACCAGCAGAATGTCAGTATATCATATCCATTACAACAACACCTTTCTACCAGCAGTACGTCAGTATATCATATCCATTACAACAACACATTTCTACCAGCAGTACGTCAGTATATCATATCCATTACAACAACACATTTCTACCAGCAGTTTGTCAGTATATCATATCCATTACTACAACACCTTTCTACCAGCAGTACGTCAGTGTCTCAGATCTTTAACTGTTAATCATGCAGGTAATTTGTTGAGAGGCTTTTAATGCAGTCACCTCAGCAGGTGGGCACACACACACACACACACACACACACACACACACACACACACACACACACACACACACACACACACACACACACACACACACACACACACACAACCAGTAGTCAAACTCAGCAGGTGGACAGAGAACACTGTTAACAAACACAATCTCATTTGTCAGAGTGAGGCTTGCACCAGCTGGTCCAAGTCTGTATGTGAAACAACACCTCACGACACACACCAAACACACACACACACACACACACACACACACACACACACACACACACACACACACACACACACACACACACACACACACACACACACACTAACACAGTGAGGCTAGCACCAGCTGGACTGGGCTCTCCCTGTCACCATGCAGCCATCCTGAATTGAAAACTACACAACAGCCCCCAAACACCACGAGACCTGAGAGTCTGTAGAGAGGAGAACCATGTAGTGAGACATACAGTATGTGAAGGCTGTAGACTGGAGAACCATGTAGTGAGACATACAGTATGTGAAGGCTGTAGACAGGAGAACCATGTAGTGAGACATACAGTATGTGAAGGCTGTAGACAGGAGAACCATGTAGTGAGACATACAGTATGTGAAGGCTGTAGACTGGAGAACCATGTAGTGAGACATACAGTATGTGAAGGCTGTAGACAGGAGAACCATGTAGTGAGACATACAGTATGTGAAGGCTGTAGACTGGAGAACCATGTAGTGAGACATACAGTATGTGAAGGCTGTAGACTGGAGAACCATGTAGTGAGACATACAGTATGTGAAGGCTGTAGACAGGAGAACCATGTAGTGAGACATACAGTATGTGAAGGCTATAGACAGGAGAACCATGTAGTGAGACATACAGTATGTGAAGGCTGTAGACAGGAGAACCATGTAGTGAGACATACAGTATGTGAAGGCTGTAGACTGGAGAACCATGTAGTGAGACATACAGTATGTGAAGGCTGTAGACAGGAGAACCATGTAGTGAGACATACAGTATGTGAAGGCTGTAGACAGGAGAACCATGTAGTGAGACATACAGTATGTGAAGGCTGTAGACAGGAGAACCATGTAGTGAGACATACAGTATGTGAAGGCTGTAGACTGGAGAACCATGTAGTGAGACATACAGTATGTGAAGGCTGTAGACAGGAGAACCATGTAGTGAGACATACAGTATGTGAAGGCTGTAGACAGGAGAACCATGTAGTGAGACATACAGTATGTGAAGGCTGTAGACAGGAGAACCATGTAGTGAGACATACAGTATGTGAAGGCTATAGACAGGAGAACCATGTAGTGAGACATACAGTATGTGAAGGCTGTAGACTGGAGAACCATGTAGTGAGACATACAGTATGTGAAGGCTGTAGACTGGAGAACCATGTAGTGAGACATACAGTATGTGAAGGCTGTAGACAGGAGAACCATGTAGAGAGACATACAGTATGTGAAGGCTGTAGACAGGAGAACCATGTAGTGAGACATACTGTATGTGAAGGCTGTAGACAGGAGAACCATGTAGTGAGACATACAGTATGTGAAGGCTGTAGACTGGAGAACCATGTAGTGAGACATACAGTATGTGAAGGCTGTAGACAGGAGAACCATGTAGTGAGACATACAGTATGTGAAGGCTGTAGACAGGAGAACCATGTAGTGAGACATACAGTATGTGAAGGCTGTAGACAGGAGAACCATGTCATGAGACATACAGTATGTGAAGGCTGTAGACTGGAGAACCATGTAGTGAGACATACAGTATGTGAAGGCTGTAGACAGGAGAACCATGTCATGAGACATACAGTATGTGAAGGCTGTAGACTGGAGAACCATGTAGTGAGACATACAGTATGTGAAGGCTGTAGACAGGAGAACCATGTCATGAGACATACAGTATGTGAAGGCTGTAGACTGGAGAACCATGTAGTGATACATACAGTATGTGAAGGCTGTAGACAGGAGAACCATGTAGTGAGACATACAGTATGTGAAGGCTGTAGACAGGAGAACCATGTAGTGAGACATACAGTATGTGAAGGCTGTAGACAGGAGAACCATGTAGTGAGACATACAGTATGTGAAGGCTGTAGACTGGAGAACCATGTAGTGAGACATACAGTATGTGAAGGCTGTAGACAGGAGAACCATGTAGTGAGACATACAGTATGTGAAGGCTGTAGACAGGAGAACCATGTAGTGAGACATACAGTATGTGAAGGCTGTAGACAGGAGAACCATGTAGTGAGACATACAGTATGTGAAGGCTGTAGACAGGAGAACCATGTAGTGAGACATACAGTATGTGAAGGCTGTAGACTGGAGAACCATGTAGTGAGACATACAGTATGTGAAGGCTGTAGACAGGAGAACCATGTAGTGAGACATACAGTATGTGAAGGCTGTAGACAGGAGAACCATGTAGTGAGACATACAGTATGTGAAGGCTGTAGACAGGAGAACCATGTAGTGAGACATACAGTATGTGAAGGCTGTAGACAGGAGAACCATGTAGTGAGACATACAGTATGTGAAGGCTGTAGACAGGAGAACCATGTCATGAGACATACAGTATGTGAAGGCTGTAGGGAGGAGAACCATGTAGTGAGACATACAGTATGTGAAGGCTGTAGACAGGAGAACCATGTCATGAGACATACAGTATGTGAAGGCTATAGACTGGAGAACCATGTAGTGAGACATACAGTATGTGAAGGCTGTAGACTGGAGAACCATGTAGTGAGACATACAGTATGTGAAGGCTGTAGACAGGAGAACCATGTAGTGAGACATACAGTATGTGAAGGCTGTAGGGAGGAGAACCATGTAGTGAGACATACAGTATGTGAAGGCTGTAGACAGGAGAACCATGTCATGAGACATACAGTATGTGAAGGCTGTAGACAGGAGAACCATGTAGTGAGACATACAGTATGTGAAGGCTGTAGACAGGAGAACCATGTAGTGAGACATACAGTATGTGAAGGCTGTAGACTGGAGAACCATGTAGTGAGACATACAGTATGTGAAGGCTGTAGACTGGAGAACCATGTAGTGAGACATACAGTATGTGAAGGCTATAGACTGGAGAACCATGTAGTGAGACATACAGTATGTGAAGGCTGTAGACTGGAGAACCATATAGTGAGACATACAGTATGTGAAGGCTGTAGACAGGAGAACCATGTAATGAGACATACAGTATGTGAAGGCTGTAGACAGGAGAACCATGTAGTGAGACATACAGTATGTGAAGGCTGTAGACAGGAGAACCATGTAGTGAGACATACAGTATGTGAAGGCTGTAGACTGGAGAACCATGTAGTGAGACATACAGTATGTGAAGGCTGTAGACTGGAGAACCATGTAGTGAGACATACAGTATGTGAAGGCTGTAGACTGGAGAACCATGTAGTGAGACATACAGTATGTGAAGGCTGTAGACAGGAGAACCATGTAGTGAGACATACAGTATGTGAAGGCTGTAGACTGGAGAACCATATAGTGAGACATACAGTATGTGAAGGCTGTAGACTGGAGAACCATGTAGTGAGACATACAGTATGTGAAGGCTGTAGACTGGAGAACCATGTAGTGATACATACAGTATGTGAAGGCTGTAGACAGGAGAACCATGTAGTGAGACATACAGTATGTGAAGGCTGTAGACTGGAGAACCATGTAGTGAGACATACAGTATGTGAAGGCTGTAGACTGGAGAACCATGTAGTGAGACATACAGTATGTGAAGGCTGTAGACAGGAGAACCATGTAGTGAGACATACATTATGTGAAGGCTATAGACAGGAGAACCATGTAGTGAGACATACAGTATGTGAAGGCTGTAGACAGGAGAACCATGTAGTGAGACATACAGTATGTGAAGGCTGTAGACTGCAGAACCATGTAGTGAGACATACAGTATGTGAAGGCTGTAGACAGGAGAACCATGTAGTGAGACATACAGTATGTGAAGGCTGTAGACAGGAGAACCATGTAGTGAGACATACAGTATGTGAAGGCTGTAGACTGGAGAACCATGTAGTGAGACATACAGTATGTGAAGGCTGTAGGGAGGAGAACCATGTACTGAGACATACAGTATGTGAAGGCTGTAGACAGGAGAACCATGTAGTGAGACATACAGTATGTGAAGGCTGTAGACAGGAGAACCATGTAGTGAGACATACAGTATGTGAAGGCTGTAGACAGGAGAACCATGTAGTGAGACATACAGTATGTGAAGGCTGTAGACAGGAGAACCATGTAGTGAGACATACAGTATGTGAAGGCTGTAGACTGCAGAACCATGTAGTGAGACATACAGTATGTGAAGGCTGTAGACAGGAGAACCATGTAGTGAGACATACAGTATGTGAAGGCTGTAGACTGGAGAACCATGTAGTGAGACATACAGTATGTGAAGGCTGTAGACATGTGAAACATGTAGTGAGACATACAGTATGTGAAGGCTGTAGACAGGAGAACCATGTAGTGAGACATACAGTATGTGAAGGCTGTAGACAGGAGAACCATGTAGTGAGACATACAGTATGTGAAGGCTGTAGACTGGAGACATACATTATGTGAAGGCTGTAGACAGGAGAACCATGTCATGAGACATACAGTATGTGAATGCTGTAGACTGGAGACATACAGTATGTGAAGGCTGTAGACAGGAGAACCATGTAGTGAGACATACAGTATGTGAAGGCTGTAGACAGGAGAACCATGTAGTGAGACATACAGTATGTGAAGGCTGTAGGGATGAGAACCATATAGTGAGACATACAGTATGTGAAGGCTGTAGACAGGAGAACCATGTAGTGAGACATACAGTATGTGAAGGCTGTAGACTGGAGAACCATGTAGTGAGACATACAGTATGTGAAGGCTGTAGACTGGAGAACCATGTAGTGAGACATACAGTATGTGAAGGCTGTAGACAGGAGAACCATATAGTGAGACATACAGTATGTGAAGGCTGTAGACTGGAGAACCATGTAGTGAGACATACAGTATGTGAAGGCTGTAGACAGGAGAACCATGTAGTGAGACATACAGTATGTGAAGGCTGTAGACTGGAGAACCATGTAGTGAGACATACAGTATGTGAAGGCTGTAGACAGGAGAACCATGTAGTGAGACATACAGTATGTGAAGGCTGTAGACTGGAGAACCATGTAGTGAGACATACAGTATGTGAAGGCTGTAGACAGGAGAACCATGTAGTGAGACATACAGTATGTGAAGGCTGTAGACTGGAGAACCATATAGTGAGACATACAGTATGTGAAGGCTGTAGACTGGAGAACCATGTAATGAGACATACAGTATGTGAAGGCTGTAGACAGGAGAACCATGTAGTGAGACATACAGTATGTGAAGGCTGTAGACAGGAGAACCATGTAGTGAGACATACAGTATGTGAAGGCTGTAGACTGGAGAACCATGTAGTGAGACATACAGTATGTGAAGGCTGTAGACAGGAGAACCATGTAGTGAGACATACAGTATGTGAAGGCTGTAGACAGGAGAACCATGTAGTGAGACATACAGTATGTGAAGGCTGTAGGGAGGAGAACCATGTAGTGAGACATACAGTATGTGAAGGCTGTAGGGATGAGAACCATGTAGTGAGACATACAGTATGTGAAGGCTGTAGACAGGAGAACCATGTAGTGAGACATACAGTATGTGAAGGCTGTAGACAGGAGACATACAGTATGTGAAGGCTGTAGACTGGAGAACCATGTAGTGAGACATACAGTATGTGAAGGCTGTAGACTGGAGAACCATGTAGTGAGACATACAGTATGTGAAGGCTGTAGGGATGAGAACCATGTAGTGAGACATACAGTATGTGAAGGCTGTAGACAGGAGAACCATGTAGTGAGACATACAGTATGTGAAGGCTGTAGACAGGAGAACCATGTAGTGAGACATACAGTATGTGAAGGCTGTAGACAGGAGAACCATGTAGTGAGACATACAGTATGTGAAGGCTGTAGACAGGAGAACCATGTAGTGAGACATACAGTATGTGAAGGCTGTAGACTGGAGAACCATGTAGTGAGACATACAGTATGTGAAGGCTGTAGACTGGAGAACCATGTAGTGAGACATACAGTATGTGAAGGCTGTAGACTGGAGAACCATGTAGTGAGACATACAGTATGTGAAGGCTGTAGACAGGAGAACCATGTAGTGAGACATACAGTATGTGAAGGCTGTAGACAGGAGAACCATGTAGTGAGACATACAGTATGTGAAGGCTGTAGGGATGAGAACCATGTAGTGAGACATACAGTATGTGAAGGCTGTAGACTGGAGAACCATGTAGTGAGACATACAGTATGTGAAGGCTGTAGACAGGAGAACCATGTAGTGAGACATACAGTATGTGAAGGCTGTAGACTGGAGAACCATGTAGTGAGACATACAGTATGTGAAGGCTGTAGACTGGAGAACCATGTAGTGAGACATACAGTATGTGAAGGCTGTAGACTGGAGAACCATGTAGTGAGACATACAGTATGTGAAGGCTGTAGACAGGAGACATACAGTATGTGAAGGCTGTAGACTGGAGAACCATATAGTGAGACATACAGTATGTGAAGGCTGTAGACTGGAGAACCATGTAATGAGACATACAGTATGTGAAGGCTGTAGACAGGAGAACCATGTAGTGAGACATACAGTATGTGAAGGCTGTAGACAGGAGAACCATGTAGTGAGACATACAGTATGTGAAGGCTGTAGACAGGAGAACCATGTAGTGAGACATACAGTATGTGAAGGCTGTAGACTGGAGAACCATGTAGTGAGACATACAGTATGTGAAGGCTGTAGACAGGAGAACCATGTAGTGAGACATACAGTATGTGAAGGCTGTAGACTGGAGAACCATGAAGTGAGACATACAGTATGTGAAGGCTGTAGACTGGAGAACCATGTAGTGAGACATACAGTATGTGAAGGCTGTAGACTGGAGAACCATGTAGTGAGACATACAGTATGTGAAGGCTATAGACTGGAGAACCATGTAGTGAGACATACAGTATGTGAAGGCTGTAGACAGGAGAACCATATAGTGAGACATACAGTATGTGAAGGCTGTAGACTGGAGAACCATGTAGTGAGACATACAGTATGTGAAGGCTGTAGACAGGAGAACCATGTAGTGAGACATACAGTATGTGAAGGCTATAGACTGGAGAACCATGTAGTGAGACATACAGTATGTGAAGGCTGTAGACTGGAGAACCATGTAATGAGACATACAGTATGTGAAGGCTGTAGACAGGAGAACCATGTAGTGAGACATACAGTATGTGAAGGCTGTAGACTGGAGAACCATGTAGTGAGACATACAGTATGTGAAGGCTGTAGACAGGAGAACCATGTAGTGAGACATACAGTATGTGAAGGCTGTAGACAGGAGAACCATGTAGTGAGACATACAGTATGTGAAGGCTGTAGACTGGAGAACCATGTAGTGAGACATACAGTATGTGAAGGCTGTAGACAGGAGAACCATGTAGTGAGACATACAGTATGTGAAGGCTGTAGACAGGAGAACCATGTAGTGAGACATACAGTATGTGAAGGCTGTAGACAGGAGAACCATGTAGTGAGACATACAGTATGTGAAGGCTGTAGACAGGAGAACCATGTAGTGAGACATACAGTATGTGAAGGCTGTAGGCAGGAGAACCATGCCAAGACTAAATCAAATCAAACTGTAATGGTCACATACACATGTTGTGAGTGGTATGGTAAATACACATGTTGTGAGTGGTATGGTAAATACACATGTGTGAGTGGTATGGTATGGTAAATACACATGTTGTGAGTGGTATGGTATGGTAAATACACATGTTGTGAGTGGTATGGTATGGTAAATACACATGTTTGTGAGTGGTATGGTATGGTAAATACACATGTTTTGAGTGGTATGGTATGGTAAATACACAGTGTTGTGAGTGGTATGGTATGGTAAACACATGGTGTGAGTGGTATGGTATGGTAAATACACATGTTGTGAGTGGTATGGTATGGTAAATACACAGTGTGTGAGTGGTATGTATGTAAAATACACATGTTGTGAGTGGTATGGTATGGTACATACACATGTATGAGTGGTATGGTATGGTAAATACACATGTTGTGAGTGGTATGGTATGGTAAATACACATGTTGTGAGTGGTATGGTATGGTAAATACACATGTTGTGAGTGGTATGGTATGGTAAATACACATGTTGTGAGTGGTATGGTAAATACACATGTTGTGAGTGGTATGGTATGGTAAATACCATGTTGTGAGTGGTATGGTATGGTACATACCATGTTGTGAGTGGTATGGTATGGTAATCACATGTTGTGAGTGGTATGGTATGGTAAATACACATGTTGTGAGTGGTATGGTATGGTAAATACACATGTTGTGAGTGGTATGGTATGGTACATACACATGTTGTGAGTGGTATGGTAAATACACATGTTGTGAGTGGTATAGTATGGTAAATACACATGTTGTGAGTGGTATGGTATGGTAAATACACATGTTGTGAGTGGTATGGTAAATACACATGTTGTGAGTGGTATAGTATGGTAAATACACATGTTGTGATGGTATGTATGGTAAATACACATGTTGTGAGTGTATGGTATGGTAAATACACATGTTGTGAGTGGTATAGTATGGTAAATACACATGTTGTGAGTGGTATGGTATGGTAAATACACATGTTGTGAGTGGTATGGTATGGTAAATACACATGTTGTGAGTGGTATGGTAAATACACATGTTGTGAGTGGTATGGTATGGTAAATACACATGTTGTGAGTGGTATGGTATGGTAAATACACATGTTGTGAGTGGTATGGTATGGTAAATACACATGTTGTGAGTGGTATGGTATGGTAAATACACATGTTGTGAG
>NW_024059007.1:0-35000 GCF_016432855.1 Salvelinus namaycush
AATAGACATTTATGGGGTTTGTAATAGACATTTATGGGGTTTGTAATAGACATTTACTGTAATAGACATTTTGGGGTTTGTAATAGACATTTACTGTAAAAGACATTTATGGGTTTTGAAATAGACATTTATGGGTTTGTAATAGACATTTACTGTAATAGACATTTATGGGTTTGTAATAGACATTTACTGTATGACATTTATGGGGTTTGTAATAGACATTTACTGTAATAGACTTTATGGGTTTGTAAATAGACATTTATGGGGTTTGTAATAGACATTTATGGGGTTTGTAATAGACATTTACTGTAATAGACATTTATGGGGTTTAATAGACATTTATGGGGTTTGTAATAGACATTTATGGGGTTTGTAATAGACATTTATGGGGTTTGTAGACATTTATGGGGTTTGTAATAGACATTTACTGTAATAGACATTTATGGGGTTTGTAATAGACATTTATGGGTTTGTAATAGACATTTATGGGGTTTGTAATAGACATTTACTGTAATAGACATTTATGGGGTTTGTAATAGACATTTATGGGGTTTGTAAGACATTTATGGGGTTTGTAATAGACATTTACTGTAATAGACATTTATGGGGTTTGTAATAGACATTTATGGGGTTTGTAATAGACATTTATGGGGTTTGTAATAGACATTTATGGGGTTTGTAATAGACATTTATGGGGTTTGTAATAGACATTTACTGTAATAGACATTTATGGGGTTTGTAATAGACATTTATGGGGTTTGTAATAGACATTATGGGGTTTGTAATAGACATTACTGTAATAGACATTTATGGGTTTGTAATAGACATTTATGGGGTTTGTAATAGACATTTATATATAGACATTTATGGGGTTTGTAATAGACATTTATGGGGTTTGTAATAGACATTTACTGTAATAGACACATTTATGGGGTTTGTAATAGACATTTATGGGGTTTGTAATAGACATTTATGGGGTTTGTAATAGACATTTACTGTAATAGACATTTATGGGGTTTGTAATAGACATTTACTGTAATAGAGATTTATGGGGTTTTAATAGACATTACTGTAATAGACATTTATGGGGTTTGTAATAGACATTTACTGTAATAGAGATTTATGGGGGTTTGTAAGTAGAACAATACTGTAATAACATTATGGGGTTTTGTAAATAGACCTTTACTGTAATAGACGATTTATGGGGTTTGTAATAGACAGTTTACTGTAATAGACATTTAATGGGGTTTGTAATAGACATTTACTGTAATAGACATTATGGGCGTTTGTTAATAGACATTTATGGGGTTTGTAATAGACATTTATGGTGTTTGTAATAGACATTTATGGGTTTGTAATAGACGTTTCACTTTATGGTGTTTGTAATAGACATTTATGGGGTTTGTAATAGACATTTACTATAATAGACATTTATGGGGTTTGTAATAGACCAATTACGGTAATAGACATGTATGGGGTTGTAATAGACATTTATGGGGTTTGTAATAGACATTTACTATAATAGACATTTATGGGGTTTATAATAGACAATTATGGGGTTGTAATAGACATTTACTGTAATACACATTTATGGGGTTTGTAATAGAACATTTACTGTAATATACATTTATGGGGTTTGTAATAGACATTTACTGTAATAGAGATTTATGGGGTTTGTAATAGACAATTACTGTAATAGACATTTATGGGGTTTGTAATAGACAATTACTGTAATAGACATTTATGGGGTTTGTAATATACATTTATGAGGTTTGTAATAGACATTTACTGTAATAGACATTTATGGGGTTTGTAATAAACATTTTCTGTAATAGACATTTATGGGGTTTGTAATAGACATTTATGGGGTTTGTAATAGACATTTACTGTAATAGACATTTTTGGGGTTTGTAATAGACATTTACTGTAAAAGACATTTATGGGGTTTGAAATAGACATTTATGGGGTTTGTAATAGACATTTACTGTAATAGACATTTATGGGGTTTGTAATAGACATTTACTGTAATAGACATTTATGGGGTTTGTAATAAACATTTACTGTAATAGACATTTTTGGGGTTTGTAATAGACATTTATGGGGTTTGTAATAGACATTTACTGTAATAGACATTTATGGGGTTTGTAATAGACAATTACTGTAATAGACATTTATGGGGTTTGTAATATACATTTATGAGGTTTGTAATAGACATTTACTGTAATAGACATTTATGGGGTTTGTAATAAACATTTTCTGTAATAGACATTTATGGGGTTTGTAATAGACATTTATGGGGTTTGTAATAGACATTTACTGTAATAGACATTTTTGGGGTTTGTAATAGACATTTACTGTAAAAGACATTTATGGGGTTTGAAATAGACATTTATGGGGTTTGTAATAGACATTTACTGTAATAGACATTTATGGGGTTTGTAATAGACATTTACTGTAATAGACATTTATGGGGTTTGTAATAAACATTTACTGTAATAGACATTTATGGGGTTTGTAATAGACATTTATGGGGTTTGTAATAGACATTTATGGGGTTTGTAATAGACATTTACTGTAATAGACATTTATGGGGTTTGTAATAGACATTTATGGGGTTTGTAATAGACATTTATGGGGTTTGTAATAGACATTTATGGGGTTTGTACCAGACATTTATGGGGTTTGTAATAGACATTTACTGTAATAGACATTTATGGGTTTGTAATAGACATTTATGGGGTTTGAAATAGACATTTATGGGGTTTGTAATAGACATTTACTGTAATAGAGATTTATGGGGTTTGTAATAGACATTTATGGGGTTTGTAATAGACATTTATGGGGTTTGTAATAGACATTTACTGTAATAGACATTTATGGGGTTTGTAATAGACATTTATGGGGTTTGTAATAGACATTTTTGGGGTTTGTAATAGACATTTATGGGGTTTGTAATAGACATTTATGGGGTTTGTAATAGACAATTACTGTAATAGACATTTATGGGGTTTGTAATAGACATTTATGGGGTTTGTAATAGACAATTATGGGGTTTGTAATAGACATTTACTGTAATAGACATTTATGGGGTTTGTAATAGACATTTATGGGGTTTGTAATAGACATTTACTATAATAGACATTTATGGGGTTTATAATAGACAATTATGGGGTTTGTAATAGACATTTACTGTAATACACATTTATGGGGTTTGTAATAGACATTTATGGGGTTTGTAATAGACATTTATGGGGTTTGTAATAGACATTTACTGTAATATACATTTATGGGGTTTGTAATAGACATTTACTGTAATAGAGATTTATGGGGTTTGTAATAGACAATTACTGTAATAGACATTTATGGGGTTTGTAATAGACATTTACTGTAATAGAGATTTATGGGGTTTGTAGTAGACATTTATGGGGTTTGTAATAGACATTTACTGTAATAGAGATTTATGGGGTTTGTAATAGACATTTACTGTAATAGACATTTATGGGGTTTGTAATAGACATTTACTGTAATAGACATTTATGGGGTTTGTAATAGACATTTATGGGGTTTGTAATAGACATTTATGGTGTTTGTAATAGACATTTATGGGGTTTGTAATAGACATTTATGGTGTTTGTAATAGACATTTATGGGGTTTGTAATAGACATTTACTATAATAGACATTTATGGGGTTTGTAATAGACAATTACTGTAATAGACATGTATGGGGTTTGTAATAGACATTTATGGGGTTTGTAATAGACATTTACTATAATAGACATTTATGGGGTTTATAATAGACAATTATGGGGTTTGTAATAGACATTTACTGTAATACACATTTATGGGGTTTGTAATAGACATTTACTGTAATATACATTTATGGGGTTTGTAATAGACATTTACTGTAATAGAGATTTATGGGGTTTGTAATAGACAATTACTGTAATAGACATTTATGGGGTTTGTAATAGACAATTACTGTAATAGACATTTATGGGGTTTGTAATATACATTTATGAGGTTTGTAATAGACATTTACTGTAATAGACATTTATGGGGTTTGTAATAAACATTTTCTGTAATAGACATTTATGGGGTTTGTAATAGACATTTATGGGGTTTGTAATAGACATTTACTGTAATAGACATTTTTGGGGTTTGTAATAGACATTTACTGTAAAAGACATTTATGGGGTTTGAAATAGACATTTATGGGGTTTGTAATAGACATTTACTGTAATAGACATTTATGGGGTTTGTAATAGACATTTACTGTAATAGACATTTATGGGGTTTGTAATAAACATTTACTGTAATAGACATTTAGATGAACATGAAGTTGTAGTTAAGAAAAGTGATAAAACTTTCATATTTCCACCTATCAAACGTGTCGTAATTCATTTAATAGTGCATATTTGATTAAGATGTAAATCTGCCTAGGAAATATAGTTCAGTGCCCAGGAGAGAAACAGGCTTCTCCTCAGAACCTGTTAGAAGAGATCAGTCGACAGCTGTACCTTAGTTCAATAGCAGAACTGGAAAGGGGAAAACTAAATCTAAATGGAACTTGGATCACAAACATATTTTTTTATCATTTGCAATTATTATTTTAGTGCTTTCTAGAATTTCCCAGGGGTTGAGAATGAAGTTGAATGAAAATGAGAATGTTCTTTAATTAATTAGGTTTGTATTCAGCTAAAAAAGAGAGGGGAAAAATTATAATTTAAATCCATATTCAAATTGAGGGGTTTGTTTGTGATAGCGCTTCGGTATTCATTAATGTGTCAAATAGCTTTAACACTTCTTGCCACTAGGTTGGTGCCATTTCGACATAGCACAAATTCGTATCCAAATTAAACTGCCTCGTACTCAATTCTTGCTTGTACAATATGCATATTATTATTACTATTGGATAGAAAACACTCTCTAGTTTCTAAAACTGTTTGAATTATGTCTGTAAGTGAAACAGAACTCGACTTAGAGCAATTCTCCTATGAGGATTTGAAAATGGTGAAATCTGCTTGCTGTTCCCAGACCTGTAGATAACCCTGACTGTCTTCTATTGGTTGAGATGCACTGCATACGCCTTCCCCTGGTTGTTAGCGAATAGGGAGAGTTGAAATGGAGTCTCTACGCAGTTCAGAAAGTTGATAAATTGGTTGGAATCGAGGTGTCCAGCCTTTTGGACCTTCGCACTGACGCAGAAAGGGTCTTGGAATGTCTTTTTAGAAGCTCTGGTTTTAGAAACTAGATATATCCGGCTCTGTTTTTATTCGATATAGGCTTTAAAGACATCATAATCTTGTTATTTTAAACCGATTTATATCAGTTTATGTCAGTATATTGCGATTTTTGGGCATTTCATTTTCTGACGTTGTATTGAGTTGGGTATCTCTCTCTCGAATGCCATTGTGTACTGCTAATTGCAACGTCGAAGGAAACATTCTCCAACCCAGCAACGATTCTTTTGGCCAATGGACACCTTTCCCAAGATTCTGATGGGAGTTCAGCTTTTAGTAAGTACTATTTATGCTGATAATTCGTTGTTCTGTTGAAAAAGTAAAATGCATAAGACGCCATTATTTTCCGTGTAGCCTTGCGCTATCGCACCCTGTATTGCACCCAGTATTGCGCAGTAAGGTTAATTTTAAAAATGTAATTCAGCGATTGCATTAAGAACTAATTTGTCTTTCAATTGCTGTCCACCCTGTATTTTTTAGTCAAGTTTATGATTATTTATTGATTAGACTAGGTGACTCTCCAAGATGGCGCCCGAAATTTTCTGGGGAGCTTGGCAACTTTTCTCATTGTATAAGCACGATTTGTGCCGCTAAATATGCACATTTTCGAACAAACTCTATATGCATTGTGTAATATGATGTTACAGGACTGTCATCTGAAGAATTCTGAGAAGGTTAGTGAAAATTAATATATTTTGGTGGTGAATACGTTATCGCTATGTTTGGCTGGAATCAATGCTGTTGTTTGGTTTGCTACTGTGCTAAGCTAATATAACGCTATATTGTGTTTTCGCTGTAAAACACTTAGAAAATCTGAAATATTGTCTGGATTCACAAGATCTGTGTCTTTCCATTGCTGTACGCTGTGTATTTTTAAGAAATGTTTTATGATGAGTAATTAGGTAATACACGTTGCTCTCTGTAGTTATTCTAGTCGATTTGTGATGGTGGCTGCAATGGTAAACTATGATTTATACCTGAAATATGCACATTTTTCTAACAATACATATGCTATACAATAAATATGTTATCAGACTGTCATCTGATGAGGTTGTTTCTTGGTTAGTGGCTATTTATATCTTTATTTGGCCGAATTTGTGATAGCTACTGATGGAGTCAAAAACTGATGGAGTAATAAAAGTGGAGTCTTTTGCTAACGTGGTTAGCTAATAGATTTACATATTGTGTCTTCCCTGTAAAACATTTTAAAAATCAGAAATGATGGCTTGATTACCAAGATTTTTATCTTTCATCTGGTGTCTTTGACTTGTGATTTAATGATATTTAGATGCTACTATTTACTTGTGACGCTATGCTAGCCTATGCTAGTCAGCTTTTTTACTGGTGGGGGTGCTCCCGGACCCGGGATTCTGAGGAAGTAGAGGTTAACCACTACAGTTTTCCGGGCCTGACCCCGTCTGTTATAGAGGTCCTGGCTGGCAGGAGGCTTGGCCCCAGTGATGTACTGGGCCGTTCACACTACCCTCTGTAGCGCCTTGCAGTCGAATGCCAAGCAGTTTCCATACCTGGCGGTGATGCAACCAGTCAAGATGCTCTCAATGGTGCAGCTGTAGAACTTTTTGAGGATCTGAGGGCCCATGCCAAATATTTTCAGCGTCCTGAGGGGGAGAGGCATTGTCGTGCCCTCTTCACAACTGTGTTGGTGTGTTTTGGACCATGATAGGTCCTTAGTGGACACGGAGGAACTTAAAGCTCTCGACCCGTTCCATTACAGCTACCGTCGATGTGAATGGGGACGTGCTCGGCCCTTCGTTTCCTGTAGGCCACGATCAGCTCCTTTGTCTTGCTGACGTTGAGGGAGAGGTTGTTGTTCTGGCACCACACTGCCAGGTCTCAGACCTCCTGCCTAAAGGCTGTCTCATCTTCGTCGTTGATCAGGCCCACCATTGTTGGATCGTTAAAACTCAATGATGGTGTTGGAGTCGTGCGCGGCCACACAGTCGTGGGTGAACAGGGAGTACAGGAGGGGACTAAGCACACACCCCTGAGGGGCCTCCACGTTGAGGGTCAGCGTGGCTGATGTGTTGTTGCTGCCTACCCTCACCACTTGGGGTGGCCTGTCAGGATGTTGATCTGTAGTCAATGAACAGCATTCTCACATAGGTGTTCCTCTTATCCAGGTGGGAAAAGGCAGTGTGAAGTATAGTAGAGATTGCGTCATCTGTGGATCTGTTGGGGCGGTATGTGAATTTGAGAGGGTACAGGATGTCTAGGATGATGGTGTTGATGTGAGCCATGACCAGCCTTTCAACTAAAGGTCTGACTGTGGTGGTAGTTTCAACTAAAGATCTGACTCTGTGATGGTAGCTCCAACTAAAGGTATGACTCTGTGGTGGTAGCTCCAACTACAGGTCTGACTCTGTGGTGGTAGCTCCAACTACAGGTCTGACTCTGTGGTGGTAGCTCCAACTACAGGTCTGACTCTGTGGTGGTAGCTACAACTACAGGTCTGACTCTGTGGTGGTAGCTCCAACTAAATGTCTGACTCTGTGGTGGTAGCTGCAACTACAGGTCTGACTCTGTGGTGGTAGCTACAACTACAGGTCTGACTCTGTGGTGGTAGCTGCAACTACAGGTCTGACTCTGTGGTGGTAGCTCCAACTACAGGTCTGACTCTGTGGTGGTAGCTCCAACTACAGGTCTGACTCTGTGGTGGTAGCTCCAACTAAATGTCTGACTCTGTGGTGGTAGCTGCAACTACAGGTCTGACTCTGTGGTGGTAGCTGCAACTACAGGTCTGACTCTGTGGGGGTAGCTCCAACTACAGGTCTGACTCTGTGGTGGTAGCTCCAACTAAAGGTCTGACTCTGTGGTGGTAGCTCCAACTACAGGTCTGACTCTGTGGTGGTAGCTCCAACTACAGGTCTGACTCTGTGGTGGTAGCTCCAACTACAGGTCTGACTCTGTGGTGGTAGCTCCAACTACAGGTCTGACTCTGTGGTGGTAGCTCCAACTAAAGATCTGACTCTGTGGTGGTAGCTCCAACTACAGGTCTGACTCTGTGGTCGTAGCTCCAACTACAGGTCTGACTCTGTGGTGGTAGCTCCAACTACAGGTCTGACTCTGTGGTGGTAGCTCCAACTACAGGTCTGACTCTGTGGTGGTAGCTCCAACTACAGGTCTGACTCTGTGGTGGTAGCTCCAACTACAGGTCTGACTCTGTGGTGGTAGCTCTAACTAAAGGTCTGACTCTGTGGTGGTAGCTCCAACTACAGGTCTGACTCTGTGGTGGTAGCTGCAACTACAGGTCTGACTCTGTGGTGGTAGCTCCAACTACAGATCTGACTCTGTGGTGGTAGCTCCAACTACAGGTCTGACTCTGTGGTGGTAGCTCCAACTACAGGTCTGACTCTGTGGTGGTAGCTCCAACTACAGGTCTGACTCTGTGGTGGTAGCTCCAACTACAGATCTGACTCTGTGGTGGTAGCTCCAACTACAGGTCTGACTCTGTGGTGGTAACTCCAACTACAGGTCTGACTCTGTGGTGGTAGCTCCAACTACAGGTCTGACTCTGTGGTGGTAGCTCCAACTACAGGTCTGACTCTGTGGTGGTAGCTCCAACTACAGGTCTGACTCTGTGGTGGTAGCTCCAACTACAGGTCTGACTCTGTGGTGGTATCTGCAACTACAGGTCTGACTCTGTGGTGGTAGCTCCAACTACAGGTCTGACTCTGTGGTGGTAGCTCCAACTACAGGTCTGACTCTGTGGTGGTAGCTCCAACTACAGGTCTGACTCTGTGGTGGTAGCTACAACTACAGGTCTGACTCTGTGGTGGTAGCTCCAACTACAGGTCTGACTCTGTGGTGGTAGCTACAACTACAGGTCTGACTCTGTGGTGGTAGCTGCAACTACAGGTCTGACTCTGTGGTGGTAGCTCTAACTACAGATCTGACTCTGTGGTGGTAGCTCCAACTACAGATCTGACTCTGTGGTGGTAGCTCCAACTACAGGTCTGACTCTGTGGTGGTATCTCCAACTACAGGTCTGACTGCAAGAGAAGAGGAGAAAGAGGGGGAGACTAATTCGATGTCCTGTGTTCTAATTCGATGTCCTGTGTTCTAATTCGATGTCCTGTGTGCTTGTCAGGTTGTTGTTGTCAGAGAGCAAGAATGAGTTCTGAAAGATCCAACCAAGCAGAAAAACAGTCCAAGCAGCTATGTCACCATCTCTGTCTGGACTGCCACTGCTACTGCCACACTGCCACTCCCCTTTAGTCCCACTCATCTTCCTCCTCCTCCTTTACTCATTTTACCTATTTCTCTATCTCCATCTCCTCTTCTCTTTCTTCTCCATCTCCTCTTTATCACCTCTTCTCTTTCCCCTCTTCTCTTTCTTCTCTATCTCCTCTTCTATATCTCCCCTTTATCTCCTATATCTCCTCTATCTCATCTCCTCTATCTCCTCTTCTCTATATCATCTATCTCCTCATCCTCATTCTCCTTTATCTCCTCTTTCCCTATCTCCTCTGTCTCTATCTCTTCTTTCTCTATCTCCTCTGTCTCTATCTCTTCTTTCCCTATCTCCTCTGTCTCTATCTCTTCTTTCCCTATCTCCTCTGTCTCTATCTCTTCTTTCCCTATCTCCTCTGTCTCTATCTCTTCTTTCCCTATCTCCTCTGTCTCTATCTCTTCTTTCCCTATCTCCTCTGTCTCTATCTCTTCTTTCCCTATCTCCTCTGTCTCTATCTCTTCTTTCCCTATCTCCTCTGTCTCTATATCTTCTTTCTCTATATCCTCATTCTCCTTAATCTCCTCTTTCTCTATCTCTTCGTTCTCTGTCTCCTCTACCTCCTCTTTCTCTTTCTCATTCCTGCTCTCTGACAACCACAAACTAGGTACAGTACTTTACTCTGCTCTCTCCTGTTTCCAGTCTGTCTATACCTGCATCCAAATAAAGACCAGGGCCATATGGCACCCTATTCCCTACATAGTGCACTACTTTTGACCAGGGCTCTAGTTGAAGGTAGTGTAGTATAAAGGGAATAGGGTGCCATTTGGGGTGCCCCCTATCCCCTCCGTGGTGCAGTAGTAATAGGATGTGTATGCTCGGTGGACTGAGAGGCTACAGTGAAGGATATTAATGGCGTTGCCGTGGCAAAGCTGAGCAGGCAGATAGAGCCGGTCGGTCGGCGACGGAGCTTTACAGCGGGTGACAAATCAATGCGTAGCAGCATTTCCATAATGAATGTCTCTGGCATTCGGCATAGCTGCTGGAAGTACTGGTGCTGATGCTGCTGCAGTAGCCCCCTGATAAATCACAATTAAAAAAGTATTCATATTAAAATATTTGACGACGCTGGTCTAGTCAGCTATACAGTGCTGCCAACTGACCTGTGGGGGGGGGGGGGGGGCGTGCGTGTTTGCATGCACGTGTGTGAATACATGTGTGTGTATGGTACTAGCTTGTGTTTTAGTTTATAAGTCTCATGTTTTTTTACAGTGTTCACAAATCTGTTCACAAACTTCAACAGACATTTCTTTGTTGTGTTTGTGCGTTTCTTGTGCATGTACATGTGTGTGTGGCTGTTAGAGGTCTCAGTCAAAGACCAAAATGGTGGGATTATTATCCTTTTTGAGGCGGATCAATCGAGCTTTGGTAATAACTCTGTGTCGGAAGTGTGTGGTTGTAACAACAGTGTTGGTAGAAGCTCCAGGGACTTGGCATTTACCTACAAATATCAGCGCTTTGCGGAGCTCCGTGACCAATCACAATCTCCCGTCACCCAGCTCCCTGACCAATCACAACCTCCCGTCTGTCAGCTCTCTAACCAATCACAACCTCCCGTTCCCCAGGACTCGTAATGGTGTCCACCATGCTCTGCCGAGACCCCATCAACCGGATGTTCCGGTTGTGACATGACTTCCAATTTGGACGTTAACAAGGCGACATTCCATCTTAACTCCTACTCCACATTTACTGAATTGGTTGAACAGTGCAGAAGAGAATCTCCTGACACTTTGTTTTCTTCTAGACCAGTATGTCAGACATCTAGTTCCAGGTGTTTGTTTTCTTCTAGACCAGTATGTCAGACATCTAGTTCCAGGTGTTTGTTTTCTAATAGACCAGTATGTCAGACATCTAGTTCCAGGTGTTTGTTTTCTTCTAGACCAGTATGTCAGACATCTAGTTCCAGCTGTTTGTTTTCTTCTAGACCAGTATGTAAGACATCTAGTTCCAGGTGTTTGTTTTCTTCTAGACCAGTATGTCAGACATCTAGTTCCAGCTGTTTGTTTTCTTCTAGACCAGTATGTCAGACATCTAGTTCCAGGTGTTTGTTTTCTTCTAGACCAGTATGTCAGACATCTAGTTCCAGGTGTTTGTTTTCTTCTAGACCAGTATGTCAGACATCTAGTTCCAGCTGTTTGTTTTCTTCTAGACCAGTATGTCAGACATCTAGTTCCAGCTGTTTGTTTTCTTCTAAACCAGTATGTCAGACATCTAGTTCCAGGTGTTTGTTTTCTTCTAGACCAGTATGTCAGACATCTAGTTCCAGGTGTTTGTTTTCTTCTAGACCAGTATGTCAGACATCTAGTTCCAGGTGTTTGTTTTCTTCTAGACCAGTATGTCAGACATCTAGTTTCAGGTGTTTGTTTTCTTCTAGACCAGTATGTCAGACATCTAGTTCCAGCTGTTTGTTTTCTTCTAGACCAGTATGTCAGACATCTAGTTCCAGGTTTTTGTTTTCTTCTAGACCAGTATGTCAGACATCTAGTTCCAGGTGTTTGTTTTCTTCTAGACCATTATGTCAGACATCTAGTTCCAGGTGTTTGTTTTCTTCTAGACCAGTATGTCAGACATCTAGTTCCAGCTGTTTGTTTTCTTCTAGACCAGTATGTCAGACATCTAGTTCAAGGTGTTTGTTTTCTTCTAGACCAGTATGTCAGACATCTAGTTCCAGCTGTTTGTTTTCTTCTAGACCAGTATGTCAGACATCTAGTTCCAGGTGTTTGTTTTCTTCTAGACCAGTATGTCAGACATCTAGTTCCAGGTGTTTGTTTTCTTCTTGACCAGTATGTCAGACATCTAGTTCCAGGTGTTTGTTTTCTTCTAGACCAGTATGTCAGACATCTAGTTCCAGGTGTTTGTTTTCTTCTAGACCAGTATGTCAGACATCTAGTTCCAGGTGTTTGTTTTCTTCTAGACCAGTATGTCAGACATCTAGTTCCAGCTGTTTGTTTTCTTCTAGACCAGTATGTCTGTAACGGCTGTCGCTCTCCTCATCCTCGGATGAGGTGAGGAGAGAAGGATCTTCAGACCAAAACGCAGCTTCAGGGAAATAAGCCATCTTTATTATAAATACGACGGCAACACGAAACAAAACAAAACACTTTCAAAACTACAAAAACAAGAAAACGACGTAGACGACAAAACCTGAACATGAACTTACTTAACTGAAACGTAAAACTCACGGACAGGAAACAGACTACATCGAAATGAAACAAACCGAAACCAGTCCCGTGTGGCGCAACGACATACACAAACACAGGAGACAATCACCCACAACGAACACTGTGACAACGCCTACCTAAATATGACTCTTAATTAGAGGAACGCCAAACACCTGCCTCTAATTAAGAGCCATATCAGGTAACCCAAAACCAACACAGAAACAGAAAACATAGAATGCCCACCCAACCTCACGTCCTGACCAACTAACACACATAACAACTAACATAAATAGGTCAGGAACGTGACATTACCCCCCCCACAAGGTGCGAACTCCGGACGCACCAGCACAAAGTCTAGGGGAGGGTCTGGGTGGGCATCTAACCACGGTGGTGGCTCAGGCTCCGGGCGCGGTTCCCACCCCACCATAATCCATCCTAGCTTCCTCCCTCCAAGAATGTCCACCCTCTTTTTTCCCCCACAAAATCCTCTTAATAACATACCTAATAAGGACAACACCGGGACAGAGAGATAAATCAAGACAGAGGGATAGATAAGAATATAGAGGTAGATGAAGATAGAGAGGGAGATCAGGATAGAGGGGCAACTCCGGACTGAAAGGCAGCTCCGGACAGAGAGACAGCTCTGGACTGATGGGCAGTTCTGGGTATCTAGCCTTTTCAGGCTGAAGGGCAGCTCATGGCTGACTGACGAATCTCGACGCTCATGGCTGGCTGACGGCTCTCGACGCTCATGGCAGGCTGACGGCTCTCGACGCTCATGGCAGGCTGACGGCTCTCGACGCTCATGGCAGGCTGACGGCTCTCGACGCTCATGGCAGGCTGACGGCTCTCGACGCTCATGGCAGGCTGACGGCTCTCGACGCTCATGGCAGGCTGACGGCTCTCGACGCTCATGGCAGGCTGACGGCTCTCGACGCTCATGGCGCTCTGACGGCTCTGGCTGCTCATGGCGCTCTGACGGCTCTGGCTGCTCATGGCGCTCTGACGGCTCTGGCTGCTCATGGCGCTCTGACGGCTCTGGCTGCTCATGGCGCTCTGACGGCTCTGGCTGCTCATGGCGCTCTGACGGCTCTGGCTGCTCATGGCGCTCTGACGGCTCTGGCTGCTCATGGCTCTCTGGCGGCTCTGGCTGCTCATGGCTCTCTGGCGGCTCTGGCTGCTCATGGCTCTCTGGCGGCTCTGGCAGATCCTGTCTGGTTGGCGGCTCTGGCAGATCCTGTCTGGTTGGCGGCTCTGGCAGATCCTGTCTGGTTGGCGGCTCTGGCAGATCCTGTCTGGTTGGCGGCTCTGGCGGATCCTGTCTGGCTGACGGCTCTAGCGGCTCCTGTCTGGCTGACGGCTCTAGCGGCTCCTGTCTGGCTGACGGCTCTGTAGGCTCATGGCAGACGGGCGGCTTTGCAGGCTCATGGCAGACGGGCGGCTTTGCAGGCTCCTGGCAGACGGATGGCTCAGACGGCGCTGGGGAGACGGATGGCTCAGACGGCGCTGGGGAGACGGATGGCTCAGACGGCGCTGGGGAGACGGATGGCTCAGATGGCGCTGGGGAGACGGATGGCTCAGATGGCGCTGGGGAGACGGATGGCTCTGGCCGGATACGGTGCACTGTAGACCTGGTGCGTGGTGCCGGAACTGGAGGCACCGTGCTAATGACAAGCACCCTCCTACTAGTGCGAGGAGCAGGAACAGGGCACACTGCATTCTCAAAGCCTACTCTATCCCTGATGCGAGGTACCGGCACTGGTGACACCGGGCTGAGGACAAGCACATCAGGATTAGTAGGGGGAGAAGATACAGTGTGTTCAGGGCTCTGGAGACGCACAGGTGGCTTAGTGCGTGGTGCCGGAACTGGAGGCACCGGGCTAAGGATAAGCACCTTCCTACTAGTGCGGGGAGCAGGGACAGGGCACACTGTACTCTCAAAGCCTACTCTATCCCTGATGCGAGGTACCGGCACTGGTGACGCCGGGCTGAGGACAAGCACATCAGGATTAGTAGGGGGAGAAGATACAGTTTGTACAGGGCTCTGGAGACGCACTGGTAGCTTAGTGCGTGGTGCCGGAACTGGAGGCACCGAACTGGATACACGCACTACAGAGAGAGTGCGTGGAGGAGGAACTGGGCTCAGGAGACGCACTGGTAGCCTAGTGCGTAGTGTAGGCACTGTAGGTACTAGGCTGGGGCGGGGAGGTGGCGCCGGAAATACCGGACCGTGGAGGCGTACTGGCACTCTTGAGCATTGAGCCTGCCCAACCTTACCTGGTTGAATACTCCCGGTCGCCCGACCAGTGCGGGGAGGTGGAATAACCCGCACCGGCCTATGTAGGCGAACCGGGGAAACCATGCGTAAGGCAGGTGCCATGTATGCCGGCCCGAGGAGACGCACTGGAGACCAGACGCGTTGAGCCGGCCTCATGACACCTGGCTCAATACCCAATCTAGCCCTACCAGTGCGGGGAGGTGGAATAACCCGCACTGGGCTATGCACTCGTACAGGAGACACCGTGCGCTCTACTGCGTAACACGGCGCCTGCCCGTACTCCCGCTCTCCACGGTAAGCCTGGGAAGTGGGCGCAGGTCTCCTACCTGCCCTTGGCCCACTACCTCTTAGCCCCCCCCCAAGAAATTTTTGGGAATTACTTACGGGCTTTTTTGGCTTCCGTGCCAGACGCGTTCCCTCATAGCTCCGGTTCCTCTCTCCGGTAGCCTCTGCTCTCCTCAGTGCCTCCAGCTGTTCCCATGGGAGGCGATCTCTACCAGCCAGGATCTCCTCCCATGTGTAGACACCTTTTCCATCCAATAAATCGTCCCATGTCCATTGCTCCTTCTTCTCCTGTCCCTTACTCCGTTTATTTCTCCCTTGCCGCTTGGTCTTAGCGTGGTGGGTGATTCTGTAACGGCTGTCGCTCTCCTCATCCTCGGATGAGGTGAGGAGAGAAGGATCTTCAGACCAAAACGCAGCTTCAGGGAAATAAGCCATCTTTATTATAAATACGACGGCAACACGAAACAAAACAAAACACTTTCAAAACTACAAAAACAAGAAAACGACGTAGACGACAAAACCTGAACATGAACTTACTTAACTGAAACGTAAAACTCACGGACAGGAAACAGACTACATCGAAATGAAACAAACCGAAACCAGTCCCGTGTGGCGCAACGACATACACAAACACAGGAGACAATCACCCACAACGAACACTGTGACAACGCCTACCTAAATATGACTCTTAATTAGAGGAACGCCAAACACCTGCCTCTAATTAAGAGCCATATCAGGTAACCCAAAACCAACACAGAAACAGAAAACATAGAATGCCCACCCAACCTCACGTCCTGACCAACTAACACACATAACAACTAACATAAATAGGTCAGGAACGTGACAATGTCAAACATCTAGTTCCAGGTGTTTGTTTTCTTCTAGACCAGTATGTCAGACATCTAGTTCCAGGTGTTTGTTTTCTTCTAGACCAGTATGTCAGACATCTAGTTCCAGGTGTTTGTTTTCTTCTTGACCAGTATGTCAGACATCTAGTTCCAGGTGTTTGTTTTCTTCTAGACCAGTATGTAAGACATCTAGTTCCAGGTGTTTATTTTCTTCCAGACCAGTATGTCAGACATCTAGTTCCAGGTGTTTGTTTTCTTCTGGACCAGTATGTAAGGGGGGGAGGATTTCCCTGGCCATGTGTCTGCCATGCCAAGCTGTCAGAGTAGATTGGATGTCTGAGGGCTGGACAGTAGACTGGTTTCCTGTACTGTTCATTACATCTGATGTCTGAGGGCTGGACAGTAGACTGGCTTCCTATACTGTTCATTACATCTGATGTCTGAGGGCTGGACAGTAGACTGGCTTCCTATACTGTTCATTACATCTGATGTCTGAGGGCTGGACAGTAGACTGGCTTCCTGTACTGTTCATTACATCTGATGTCTGAGGGCTGGACAGTACCCCCATCCTCCTACCCCTAACCCCAATCCCACACCGTCTCCTCAAATGAATACTTAACTAAACAGAGTCCCTCTCTCAAGACTTCCCTCCATCATCTGGTGACATCACTCTGTAGTTGTTCCTTTAATAGCTGACAGTCATGTGATTCCCTGAGGAGGGAGGATTCATCTGAGAGCCTGCTGCACAGAAATGTGTGTGCGTGTCTGCATGCATGCCTCTCTGTGTGTGTGTGTGTGTGTGTGTGTGTGTGTGTGTGTGTGTGTGCGTGCGTGCGTGCGTGCGTGCGTGCGTGCGTGCGTGCGTGCGTGCGTGCGTGCGTGCGTGCGTGCGTGCGTGCGTGCGTGCGTGCGTGCGTGCGTGCGTGCGTGCGTGCGTGCGTGCGTGCGTGCGTGCGTGCGTGCGTGCGTGTTTCAGAGTGGAGATTTGGCCTTAAGTGAATTGCAGTGGTGCCGGTTTAACCCTGTTTGCCCCTGAACGAGAACAGATTAAAATGTTCAATTAACAGACCTTAATTGGGGGGCGTGGCCTGCAGCCCTCTCCCGCTCTTAAAGAGCCAGGGGGTGAGGAGAGAGAGGCTGCAGCAACCTGATAAACACTGACCTGAGAGTTTCCTACTTTATTTATCCAAGAAAACACATTTATCATCTGCTGGCCTTGAAGTATTTCTTTATCATCACTGATCCTTAACACACACATAGACACACAAGCACGTCTAACACACACGTGCACACACACGTGCACACTTGTTAAGAGAGAGAGAGAAAAAAAGAGAGATTTAGGGAGGCCTATTCTCCATTTGTAGGGTTATGTCAGGTTTTAGGATGTTTTGTTATTCATATGTTACTGCAGTGGGCTAAATCAGAGTCACACTGGGTTTCTGTTATTCATATGTTACTGCAGTGGGCTAAATCAGAGTCACACTGGGTTTCTGTTATTCATATGTTACTGCAGTGGGCTAAATCAGAGTCACACTGGGTTTCTGTTATTCATATGTTACTGCAGTGGGCTAAATCAGAGTCACACTGGGTTTCTGTTATTCATATGTTACTGCAGTGGGTTAAATCAGAGTCACACTGGGTTTCTGTTATTCATATGTTACTGCAGTGGGTTAAATCAGAGTCACACTGGGTTTCTGTTATTCATATGTTACTGCAGTGGGTTAAATCAGTCACACTGGGTTTCTGTTATTCATATGTTACTGCAGTGGGCTAAATCAGAGTCACACTGGGTTTCTGTTATTCATATGTTACTGCAGTGGGCTAAATCAGAGTCACACTGGGTTTCTGTTATTCATATGTTACTGCAGTGGGCTAAATCAGAGTCACACTGGGTTTCTGTTATTCATATGTTACTGCAGTGGGTTAAATCAGAGTCACACTGGGTTTCTGTTATTCATATGTTACTGCAGTGGGTTAAATCAGAGTCACACTGGGTTTCTGTTATTCATATGTTACTGCAGTGGGCTAAATCAGAGTCACACTGGGTTTCTGTTATTCATATGTTACTGCAGTGGGTTAAATCAGTCACACTGGGTTTCTGTTATTCATATGTTACTGCAGTGGGCTAAATCAGAGTCACACTGGGTTTCTGTTATTCATATGTTACTGCAGTGGGCTAAATCAGAGTCACACTGGGTTTCTGTTATTCATATGTTACTGCAGTGGGCTAAATCAGAGTCACACTGGGTTTCTGTTATTCATATGTTACTGCAGTGGGCTAAATCAGAGTCACACTGGGTTTCTGTTATTCATATGTTACTGCAGTGGGTTAAATCAGAGTCACACTGGGTTTCTGTTATTCATATGTTACTGCAGTGGGCTAAATCAGAGTCACACTGGGTTTCTGTTATTCATATGTTACTGCAGTGGGTTAAATCAGAGTCACACTGGGTTTCTGTTATTCATATGTTACTGCAGTGGGTTAAATCAGAGTCACACTGGGTTTCTGTTATTCATATGTTACTGCAGTGGGTTAAATCAGAGTCACACTGGGTTTCTGTTATTCATATGTTACTGCAGTGGGCTAAATCAGAGTCACACTGGGTTTCTGTTATTCATATGTTACTGCAGTGGGCTAAATCAGAGTCACACTGGGTTTCTGTTATTCATTTGTTACTGCAGTGGGTTAAATCAGAGTCACACTGGGTTTCTGTTATTCATATGTTACTGCAGTGGGCTAAATCAGAGTCACACTGGGTTTCTGTTATTCATATGTTACTGCAGTGGGTTAAATCAGAGTCACACAGGGTTTCTGTTATTCATATGTTACTGCAGTGGGCTAAATCAGAGTCACACTGGGTTTCTGTTATTCATATGTTACTGCAGTGGGTTAAATCAGAGTCACACTGGGTTTCTGTTATTCATATGTTACTGCAGTGGGTTAAATCAGAGTCACACTGGGTTTCTGTTATTCATATGTTACTGCAGTGGGCTAAATCAGAGTCACACTGGGTTTCTGTTATTCATATGTTACTGCAGTGGGTTAAATCAGAGTCACACTTGGTTTCTGTTATTCATTTGTTACTGCAGTGGGCTAAATCAGAGTCACACTGGGTTTCTGTTATTCATATGTTACTGCAGTGGGCTAAATCAGAGTCACACTGGGTTTCTGTTATTCATATGTTACTGCAGTGGGTTAAATCAGAGTCACACTGGGTTTCTGTTATTCATATGTTACTGCAGTGGGTTAAATCAGAGTCACACTGGGTTTCTGTTATTCATATGTTACTGCAGTGGGCTAAATCAGAGTCACACTGGGTTTCTGTTATTCATATGTTACTGCAGTGGGTTAAATCAGAGTCACACTGGGTTTCTGTTATTCATATGTTACTGCAGTGGGTTAAATCAGGAAACAGTGTTTTTAAGAAGTCCTAAACAAATCTACTTTGAATCAAAAGTATACACCTCCCACACATGGTTCTGGGCTTAAAGAAAAGAAGACACCTGTACCATGTCAGATATAGAGTTGAAATGTATTCCATTTTGAGTTGCATCCCAATATTACACTTTATATACATCACAGAAGACTGAAATAAAACTGTTTGACATTGAAACACTGGATGTTCTGTGTTGAAATATATATATATATATGTTTATTATTATAAAATGATGAAACATATTTGTAATATTCAACCCATGAGGCCACTGACTGAAGGGAAACTCTACAGCAGATATATTTTTTTTATTTTTTATTTAACAAGGCATGTCATTTAAGAACAAATTCTTATTTACAATGACGGCCTACACCAGCCAAACACGGATGACGCTGGGCCAATTATGCACCGCCCTATGGGACTTCCAATCACGGCCGGTTGTGATACAGCCTGGATTCAAACCAGGGTGTCTTTAGTGACGCCTCTAGCACTGAGATGCAGTGCCTTAGACCGCTGCGCCATTCGGGAGCCCAATATCAGCCTTCTCTATCTCTCTCTCCTCTCTCTCTCTCTCTCTCTCTCCTCTCTCTCTCTCTCTCTCTCCCTCCCTCTCTTTCTCTCTCTCCCTCCCTCTCTTTCTCTCTCTCTCTCTCTCTCTTTCAATGTCTCTCTCTCTCTTGCTCTCTCTCTCTTTCCCTCTCTCTCTCTCTCTCTCTCTCTCTCTCTCTCTCACTCTCTTTCTCTCTTTCTGTCTCAGTATTGATTGAATCAGAGGGATGTCTGTTGGGGAGGGTTGTGTTAAGGGCAGGGGAATAGACTCAGGTAATAGATAGTACAGATTGTCACAACTATAAATCTAACAATTATTCATCTAACATCTCACACTCTACTGGAAGGGGTGGCTCTGTGATTTATACAGCAGCCAATCATCATGCATCATTACTGCACCGTGGCCATAGAGACAGATATGGGAACCAATGGGAGAGTCCATACTAATCAGAACCAATAGGAGAGCTTGTTTCACTGGGGTGTATTAGGGTATAACATGGGTTGGGAACAGGCGGCCCACGGGCCAAAACCGGCCTACAAGTCATTTTTGGGGACCGAAGTGTTTAGTACAAAAAAAATGAAAAATAAGGTGTTGGTCAAACTTTTTTTAAATCACCAGAAATTCAGCCCCAAAAATTCCCTCGAATAAAAAAGTTGGCATAATCTAGATACGAAATGGTGTTATTTTCAAATACTATCTAATTCCATGGCCAACTTGTGGTCAATTTGCAGTGTACAAATTAGCATAACTATGTTCCGACCCCTCGACCATCCACTCTGACAAACATCAGCCCGCGGCTGAGTCCACCCCTGGGGTATCCTAACTCTTTTATACAGTCCCTTCATAAAGGATTCATTCTCCTGGACTTATTGCACATGTTGTTGTGTTACAGCCTGAATTCAACATGGATTACATTGACTTTTTTTTCTCTCACCCATCAACACACAGTACCTTATAATGACAAAGTGAAATATCTCATTTACAAGTATTCACACCCCTGAGTCAATACATGTTAGAATCACCTTTGGCAGCGTTTACAGCTGTGAGTGTTTCTGGGTAAGTCTCTAAGAGCTGTGAGTGTTTCTGGGTAAGTCTCTTAGAGCTGTGAGTGTTTCTGGGTAAGTCTCTTAGAGCTGTGAGTGTTTCTGGGTAAGTCTCTAAGAGCTGTGAGTGTTTCTGGGTAAGTCTCTAAGAGCTGTGAGTGTTTCTGGGTAAGTCTCTTAGAGCTGTGAGTGTTTCTGGGTAAGTCTCTTAGAGCTGTGAGTGTTTCTGGGTAAGTCTCTAAGAGCTGTGAGTGTTTCTGGGTAAGTCTCTAAGAGTTGTGAGTGTTTCTGGGTAAGTCTCTAAGAGCTGTGAGTGTTTCTGGGTAAGTCTCTAAGAGCTGTGAGTGTTTCTGGGTAAGTCTCTAAGAGCTGTGAGTGTTTCTGGGTAAGTCTCTAAGAGCTGTGAGTGTTTCTGGGTAAGTCTCTAAGAGTTTTCCACACCTGGATTTATTTGCACATTATTCTTTTTTAAATTCTTCAAACTCTGTCAAGTTGGTTGTTGATCATTAGTAGACAACCATTTTCTAGTCTTGCTGTCAACGGTGGGTGTAGCTGGTGCATGGAAGTCAGGCGCAGGAGAGCAGAGATGAATGAACACGAAGCACTTTACTGAGGCAAATAGTAAGACCAGAACGCAATAGTGTCACCAAAACCAAATGCCCAAAACAAGTAAGGCAGCACAAAGTACCACAAACAAAGAACAAAGTACCGGCTGCCACAAAACACAGGTACACATAAAACCTGGCGCAAACCAGCCCGGAAGCGTGCCAACCTCGACAAATAAACAATACCCCACACAGACATGGAGGGAACAGAGGGCTAAATACACATAGTCATTATGAGGAGACGTAAACCAGGTGTGCAGGAAAACAAGACAAAGCAAAGGAAAATGAAAGGTGGAGCGGCGATGGCTAGAAGACCGGTGACGTCGACCGCCGAACGCCCCCCGAACAAGGAGAGGAACCGACTTCGGCGGAAGTCGTGACACATGCCATAGATTTTCAAATTGATTTAAGTCAACATTAGAACCAGCCCACTCAGGAACATTCAGTGTCCCCTTGGTGAGCACCTCCAGTGTAGATTTAGCCTTGTGTTTTAGGTTATTGCCCTACTGAAAGGTGAATTCCTCTCCCAGTGTCTGGTGGAAAGCAGACTGAACCAGGTTTTCCTCTAGGACTTTGCCTGTGCTGAGCTCTATTCCTTGACAAGCATACCCATGACATAATGTAAGACCCCACCTAAATGCAACGTTGACGTTACGGGGTATTGTGTGTAGGACAGTCACACAGGCTGTAAAACGTTACGGGGTATTGTGTGTAGGACAGTCACACAGGCTGTAAAACAACAACATGTGGGAAAAGTCAAGGGGTGTGAAACCTTTCTGAAGGACATGTCCATCTAATAGAACCATCAGCAGCCAATCACCATGCAGCTTACTGCACCGTGACCATAGAGACACAGCTACAGGAACCAATGGGAAGTGCCCATACTGATCAGAACCAATAGGAAAGCTTGTTATAGAGTGGGTGGGCCAATGTAGAGAAAGTCAAGGGGTCTGAATACTTTCTGAATTCCATGCTCAAGGGGAGATTCGAACCAGTGACCTTTCGGTATACTGGCCCAACGCTCTTAACCGCTAGGCTACCTGCCACACACATTAACACATAAAGCACAAACACACAGACAGGCCCTTAGCGGTTGAGTCACGTAGTTAGCGTGACGATGCTAACACGATAACGACTCAGCTTCCTGCTCTAATGTGTTGTAGTTGATCATTTCAGATAGTGACTCTAATGGAATCCTCTGTCACATGGGGAGGTGTATTCATTTAAGCCTCAGAGAAGTTAGTCACCAGTTTGTTGTTCTTCCTCATCATCATCTTCCTCTTCTTCCTCATCATCTTCTTCTGAAAACTCATTAAAGGGTCAGTCTGGGAATCAAAAAACAACAAGGTGGTCGAGTCTTGTTTTGTTTCTGAAACCAAAAGGTCACAGAGGTTGTTTTGTTGTGACCAGACATTTCCAGCACTGCTGAGGAATGTCAGGACAGAGTACAATTTAGTGATCGTACTTTGTTTAATTCAGCTGCTTGATTTATATTTCATTCCACTTCACGGTCACTGTCTTTTTCCATCTTTCTCTTTATTTATCTTGCTTTCTCTATCTGTTTAAAAAAAATATACTTTCTCTATCTGTTTAAAAAAAACTTATTCACCACTACTGCACTCTACTCACCCCTCTCTCCTCTCCACCTCTCTCTTCCCCCCTCTCCCCTCTCCTGTGGTGTCAGCCTCAGGGCTTCTCTTACCCTCTCCCTCTTTATCCTCCTCTCTCTTGTCAGGCTCCTAACCCCTCCTCTCCTCTCTCTCTTCCTCCTACCCCCTCCTCTCCTCTCTCTCTTCCTCCTACCCCCTCCTCTTCCCTCTCTTCCTCCTACCCCCTCCTCTCCTCTCTCTCTTCCTCCTACCCCCTCCTCTTCTCTCTCTTCCTCCTACCCCCCTCTCCTCTCTCTCTTCCTCCTACCCCCCTCTCCTCTCTCTCTTCCTCCTACCACCCTCCTCTCCTCTCTCTCTTCCTCCTACCCCCCTCTCCTCTCTCTCTTCCTCCTACCCCCCTCTCCTCTCTCTCTTCCTCCTACCCCCTCCTCTCCTCTCTCTCTTCCTCCTACCCCCCTCTCCTCTCTCTCTTCCTCCTACCCCCCTCTCCTCTCTCTCTTCCTCCTACCCCCTCCTCTCCTCTCTCTCTTCCTCCTACCCCCCTCTCCTCTCTCTCTTCCTCCTACCCCCCTCTCCTCTCTCTCTTCCTCCTACCCCCTCCTCTCCTCTCTCTCTTCCTCCTACCCCCCTCTCCTCTCTCTCTTCCTCCTACCCCCCTCTCCTCTCTCTCTTCCTCCTACCCCTCCTCTTCTCTCTCTTCCTCCTATCCCCCTCCTCTCCTCTCTCTCTTCCTCCTACCCCTCCTCTCCTCTCTCTCTTCCTCTTACCACCCTCCTCTCCTTTCTCTCTTCCCCCTACCCCCTCCTCTTCCTCCTACCTCCCTCCTATTCTCTCTCTTCCCCCTACCCCCTCCTCTTCTCTCTCTCTTCCTCCTACCCCCTCCTCTTCTCTCTCTCTCTTCCTCCTACCCCCCTCCTCTTCTCTCTCTCTCTTCCTCCTACCCTCCTCCTCTCTCTCTTTCTCCTCCCCTCCTCCTCCCCTCTCTCTTCCTCCTACCATCCTCCTCTCCTCTCTCTTGCTCCTACCATCCTCTTCTCCTCTCTCTTCCTCTTACCCTCCTCCTCTCCTCTCTCTTGTCAGGCCATGTCAGACGATGCCAATGGTACGATCTAATCACATCATCTACAGACCACCACTTACCATCTATCAAATCTAATCCAAGCAAATGTTATTGGTCACATACACATGGTTAGCAGATGTTATTGGTCACATACACATGGTTAGCAGATGGTATTGGTCACATACACATGGTTAGCAGATGTTATTGGTCACATACACATGATTAGCAGATGTTATTGGTCACATACACGTGGTTAGCAGATGTTAATGTGAGTGTAGTGAAATGCTTGTGCTTCTAGTTCTGACCGTGCAGTAATATCTAACAAGTAATCTAACAATTTCACAACAACTACGTTACACACACACATCTGAAGGGATGAAATAAGAATATGTTCGTTTAAATATATGGATGAGCGATGGCCGAGCGGCATAGGTTAAGATGCAATAGATATAAAATACAGTATATACATATGAGATGAGTAATGTAAAATATGTAAACATTATTAAAGTGGCATTATTAAAGTGACTAGTGATCCATTTATTAAAGTGGCCAGTGATTTCAAGTCTGTATGTAGGCAGCAGCCTCTCTGTGTTAGTGATGGCTGTTTAACAGTCTGATGGCCTTGAGATAGAAGCTGTTTTTCAGTCTCTCGGTCCCAGTTTTGATGCACCTGTACTGACCTCACCTTCTGGATGATAGCGGGGTGAACAGGCAGTGGCTCAGGTGGTTATTGTCCTTGATTATCTTTTTGGCCTTCCTGTGACATCGGGTGGTGTAGGTGTCATGGAAGGCAGGTAGTTTGCCCCCGGTGATGCGTTGTGCAGACCTCACCACCCTTTGGAGAGCCTTGAGTTTGAGGGCGGTGCAGTTGCCGTACCAGGCGGTGATACAACCCGACGGGATACTCTCGATTGTGAACCCGTAAAAGTTTGTCAGGGTTTTATGTGACAAGACAAATTTCTTCAGCCACCTGAGGTTGAAGAGGCGCTGTTGGGTCTTCTTCAGCACATTGTCCATGTGGGTGGACCATTTCAGTTTGTCTGTGATGTGTCCTCACCTCCTCCCTGTAGGCCGTCTCGTCGTTGTTGGTAATCAAGCCTACCACTGTTGTGTCGTCTCCAAACTTGATGATTGAGTTGGAGGCGTGCATGGCCACACAGTCGTGGGTGAACAGGGAGTACAGGAGAGGGCTGAGCACACACCCTTATGGGGCCCCAGTGTTGAGGGTCAGTGAAGTCGAGGTGTTGTTTCCTAACTTCACCACCTGGGGGCAGACTATCAGAAAGTCCAGGACCTGTTGCACAGGGAGGGGTTGAGACCCAGGGCCTACAGCTTAATGATGAACTTGGAGGGTACTATGATGTTGAATGCTGAGCTGTAGTCAGCTATATAACCAGCTATACCAGCTATAACCAGCTATATAACCAGCTGTAACCAGCTATAACCAGCTATATAACCAGCTATAACCAGTGGCAAAGTTTGATGAAAATGATCGTTTTAACCATGTTTTGTGGCCAAACAGTGTTTATTTACAATTACAATGACTACAAACAATGGAGTAAAACACGTTTATATTCTGGGTTCTCGTGGAGTGTGACAGTTGAACTAAGCTCATAAGGCATTTATAAGTTATACTCTTCAAGAATCAATTGGTATATTTAATCAATGTAAATAAAATAAAAAAGATTGATGTACCAATCACAGATTGACCCTTTAGGATGCATTAGAACATCCATATCTCCATAGTGACTGTGGAGGAGGCATTAGAACATCCATATCTCCATAGAGACTGTGGAGGAGGCATTAGAACATCCATCTCTCCATAGAGACTGTGGAGGAGGCATTAGAACATCCATCTCTCCATAGAGACTGTGGAGGAGGCATTAGAACATCCATATCTCCATAGTGACTGTGGAAGAGGCATTAGAACATCCATCTCTCCATAGTGACTGTGGATGAGGCATTATAACATCCATATCTCCATAGTGACTGTGAAGGAGGCATTAGAACATCCATCTCTCCATAGAGACTGTGGAGGAGGCATTAGAACATCCATATCTCCATAGTGACTGTGGAAGAGGCATTAGAACATCCATCTCTCCATAGTGACTGTGGATGAGACATTAGAACATCCATCTCTCCATAGAGACTGTGAAGGAGGCATTAGAACATCCATCTCTCCATAGAGACTGTGGAGGAGGCATTAGAACATCCATCTCTCCATAGAGACTGTGGAGGAGGCATTAGAAAATCCATATCTCCATAGTGACTGTGGAAGAGGCATTAGAACATACATATCTCCATAGTGACTGTGGAGGAGGCATTAGAACATCCATATCCCCATAGTGACTGTGGAGGAGGCATTAGAACATCCATCTCTCCATAGTGACTGTGGAGGAGGCATTAGCATATCCATCTCTCCATAGAGACTGTGGAGGAGGCATTAGAATATCCATATCTCCATAGTGACTGTAGAGGAGGCATTAGAACATCCATCTCTCCATAGAGACTGTGAAGGAGGCATTAGAACATCCATATCTCCATAGTGACTGTGGAAGAGGCATTAGAACATACATATCTCCATAGTGACTGTGGAAGAGGCATTAGAACATACATATCTCCATAGAGACTGTGGAGGAGGCATTAGAACATCCATCTCTCCATAGAGACTGTGGAGGAGGCATTAGAACATCCATATCTCCATAGTGACTGTGGAAGAGGCATTAGGACATCCATCTCTCCATAGTGACTGTGGATGAGGCATTAGAACATCCATCTCTCCATAGAGACTGTGAAGGAGGCATTAGAACATCCATATCTCCATAGAGACTGTGGAAGAGGCATTAGAACATCCATATCTCCATAGAGACTGTGGAGGAGGCATTAGAACATACATATCTCCATAGAGACTGTGGAGGAGGCATTAGAACATACATATCTCCATAGAGACTGTGGAGGAGGCATTCGAACATCCATATCTCCATAGTGACTGTGGAGGAGGCATTAGAACATCCATCTCTCCATAGTGACTGTGGAGGAGGCATTAGCATATCCATCTCTCCATAGAGACTGTGGAGGAGGCATTAGAATATCCATATCTCCATAGTGACTGTAGAGGAGGCATTAGAACATCCATCTCTCCATAGAGACTGTGAAGGAGGCATTAGAACATCCATATCTCCATAGTGACTGTGGAAGAGGCATTAGAACATACATATCTCCATAGTGACTGTGGAAGAGGCATTAGAACATACATATCTCCATAGAGACTGTGGAGGAGGCATTAGAACATCCATCTCTCCATAGAGACTGTGGAGGAGGCATTAGAACATCCATATCTCCATAGTGACTGTGGAAGAGGCATTAGAACATCCATCTCTCCATAGTGACTGTGGATGAGGCATTAGAACATCCATCTCTCCATAGAGACTGTGAAGGAGGCATTAGAACATCCATATCTCCATAGAGACTGTGGAAGAGGCATTAGAACATCCATATCTCCATAGAGACTGTGGAGGAGGCATTAGAACATACATATCTCCATAGAGACTGTGGAGGAGGCATTAGAACATACATATCTCCATAGAGACTGTGGAGGAGGCATTCGAACATCCATATCTCCATAGAGACTGTGGAAGAGGCATTAGAACATCCATATCTCCATAGAGACTGTGGAGGAGGCATTAGAACATACATATCTCCATAGAGACTGTGGAAGAGGCATTAGAACATCCATATCTCCATAGAGACTGTGGAGGAGGCATTAGAACATCCATCTCTCCATAGAGACTGTGGAGGAGGCATTAGAAAATCCATCTCTCCATAGAGACTGTGGAGGAGGCATTAGAAAATCCATATCTCCATAGTGACTGTGAAGGAGGCATTAGAACATCCATATCTCCATAGTGACTGTGAAGGAGGCATTAGAACATCCATATCTCCATAGAGACTGTGAAGGAGGCATTAGAACATCCATATCTCCATAGTGACTGTGAAGGAGGCATTAGAACATCCATATCTCCATAGTGACTGTGGAAGAGGCATTAGAACATACATATATCCATAGTGACTGTGGAGGAGGCATTAGAACATCCATATCTCCATAGTGACTGTGGAGGAGGCATTAGAACGTCCATCTCTCCATAGTGACTGTGGAGGAGGCATTAGCATATCCATCTCTCCATAGAGACTGTGGAGGAGGCATTAGAATATCCATATCTCCATAGTGACTGTAGAGGAGGCATTAGAACATCCATCTCTCCATAGAGACTGTGAAGGAGGCATTAGAACATCCATATCTCCATAGTGACTGTGGAAGAGGCATTAGAACATACATATCTCCATAGTGACTGTGGAAGAGGCATTAGAACATACATATCTCCATAGAGACTGTGGAGGAGCTATTAGAACATCCATATCTCCATATAGACTGTGGAAGAGGCATTAGAACATCCATCTATTCATAGAGACTGTGGAGGAGGCATTAGAACATACATATCTCCATAGAGACTGTGGAGGAGGCATTAGAACATCCATATCTCCATAGAGACTGTGGAAGAGGCATTAGAACATCCATATCTCCATAGAGACTGTGGAGGAGGCATTAGAACATCCATATCTCCATAGAGACTGTGGAAGAGGCATTAGAACATCCATATCTCCATAGAGACTGTGGAGGAGGCATTAGAACATACATATCTCCATAGAGACCGTGGAGGAGGCATTAGAACATACATATCTCCATAGAGACTGTGGAGGAGGCATTAGAACATCCATCTCTCCATAGAGACTGTGGAGGAGGCATTAGAACATCCATATCTCCATAGTGACTGTGGAAGAGGCATTAGAACATACATATCTCCATAGTGACTGTGGAGGAGGCATTAGAACATCCATATCTCCATAGAGACTGTGGAGGAGGCATTAGAACATACATATCTCCATAGAGACTGTGGAGGAGGCATTAGAACATACATATCTCCATAGAGACTGTGGAGGAGGCATTCGAACATCCATATCTCCATAGAGACTGTGGAAGAGGCATTAGAACATCCATATCTCCATAGAGACTGTGGAGGAGGCATTAGAACATACATATCTCCATAGAGACTGTGGAAGAGGCATTAGAACATCCATATCTCCATAGAGACTGTGGAGGAGGCATTAGAACATCCATCTCTCCATAGAGACTGTGGAGGAGGCATTAGAAAATCCATCTCTCCATAGAGACTGTGGAGGAGGCATTAGAAAATCCATATCTCCATAGTGACTGTGAAGGAGGCATTAGAACATCCATATCTCCATAGTGACTGTGAAGGAGGCATTAGAACATCCATATCTCCATAGAGACTGTGAAGGAGGCATTAGAACATCCATATCTCCATAGTGACTGTGAAGGAGGCATTAGAACATCCATATCTCCATAGTGACTGTGGAAGAGGCATTAGAACATACATATCTCCATAGTGACTGTGGAGGAGGCATTAGAACATCCATATCTCCATAGTGACTGTGGAGGAGGCATTAGAACATCCATCTCTCCATAGTGACTGTGGAGGAGGCATTAGCATATCCATCTCTCCATAGAGACTGTGGAGGAGGCATTAGAATATCCATATCTCCATAGTGACTGTAGAGGAGGCATTAGAACATCCATCTCTCCATAGAGACTGTGAAGGAGGCATTAGAACATCCATATCTCCATAGTGACTGTGGAAGAGGCATTAGAACATACATATCTCCATAGTGACTGTGGAAGAGGCATTAGAACATACATATCTCCATAGAGACTGTGGAGGAGCTATTAGAACATCCATATCTCCATATAGACTGTGGAAGAGGCATTAGAACATCCATCATTCATAGAGACTGTGGAGGAGGCATTAGAACATACATATCTCCATAGAGACTGTGGAGGAGGCATTAGAACATCCATATCTCCATAGAGACTGTGGAAGAGGCATTAGAACATCCATATCTCCATAGAGACTGTGGAGGAGGCATTAGAACATCCATATCTCCATAGAGACTGTGGAAGAGGCATTAGAACATCCATATCTCCATAGAGACTGTGGAGGAGGCATTAGAACATACATATCTCCATAGAGACCGTGGAGGAGGCATTAGAACATACATATCTCCATAGAGACTGTGGAGGAGGCATTAGAACATCCATCTCTCCATAGAGACTGTGGAGGAGGCATTAGAAAATCCATATCTCCATAGTGACTGTGGAAGAGGCATTAGAACATACATATCTCCATAGTGACTGTGGAGGAGGCATTAGAACATCCATATCTCCATAGTGACTGTGGAGGAGGCATTAGAACATCCATCTCTCCATAGTGACTGTGGAGGAGGCATTAGCATATCCATCTCTCCATAGAGACTGTGTAGGAGGCATTAGAATATCCATATCTCCATAGTGACTGTAGAGGAGGCATTAGAACATCCATCTCTCCATAGAGACTGTGAAGGAGGCATTAGAACATCCATATCTCCATAGTGACTGTGGAAGAGGCATTAGAACATACATATCTCCATAGTGACTGTGGAAGAGGCATTAGAACATACATATCTCCATAGAGACTGTGGAGGAGGCATTAGAACATCCATCTCTCCATAGAGACTGTGGAGGAGGCATTAGAACATCCATATCTCCATAGTGACTGTGGAAGAGGCATTAGAACATCCATCTCTCCATAGTGACTGTGGATGAGGCATTAGAACATCCATCTCTCCATAGAGACTGTGAAGGAGGCATTAGAACATCCATATCTCCATAGAGACTGTGGAAGAGGCATTAGAACATCCATATCTCCATAGAGACTGTGGAGGAGGCATTAGAACATACATATCTCCATAGAGACTGTGGAGGAGGCATTAGAACATACATATCTCCATAGAGACTGTGGAGGAGGCATTCGAACATCCATATCTCCATAGAGACTGTGGAAGAGGCATTAGAACATCCATATCTCCATAGAGACTGTGGAGGAGGCATTAGAACATACATATCTCCATAGAGACTGTGGAAGAGGCATTAGAACATCCATATCTCCATAGAGACTGTGGAGGAGGCATTAGAACATCCATCTCTCCATAGAGACTGTGGAGGAGGCATTAGAAAATCCATCTCTCCATAGAGACTGTGGAGGAGGCATTAGAAAATCCATATCTCCATAGTGACTGTGAAGGAGGCATTAGAACATCCATATCTCCATACTGACTGTGAAGGAGGCATTAGAACATCCATATCTCCATAGAGACTGTGAAGGAGGCATTAGAACATCCATATCTCCATAGTGACTGTGAAGGAGGCATTAGAACATCCATATCTCCATAGTGACTGTGGAAGAGGCATTAGAACATACATATCTCCATAGTGACTGTGGAGGAGGCATTAGAACATCCATATCTCCATAGTGACTGTGGAGGAGGCATTAGAACATCCATCTCTCCATAGTGACTGTGGAGGAGGCATTAGAACATCCATATCTCCATAGAGACTGTGGAGGAGGCATTAGCATATCCATCTCTCCATAGAGACTGTGGAGGAGGCATTAGAATATCCATATCTCCATAGTGACTGTAGAGGAGGCATTAGAACATCCATCTCTCCATAGAGACTGTGAAGGAGGCATTAGAACATCCATATCTCCATAGTGACTGTGGAAGAGGCATTAGAACATACATATCTCCATAGTGACTGTGGAAGAGGCATTAGAACATACATATCTCCATAGAGACTGTGGAGGAGGCATTAGAACATCCATATCTCCATATAGACTGTGGAAGAGGCATTAGAACATCCATCTATTCATAGAGACTGTGGAGGAGGCATTAGAACATACATATTTCCATAGAGACTGTGGAGGAGGCATTAGAACATCCATATCTCCATAGAGACTGTGGAAGAGGCATTAGAACATCCATATCTCCATAGAGACTGTGGAGGAGGCATTAGAACATCCATATCTCCATAGAGACTGTGGAAGAGGCATTAGAACATCCATATCTCCATAGAGACTGTGGAGGAGGCATTAGAACATACATATCTCCATAGAGACCGTGGAGGAGGCATTAGAACATACGTATCTCCATAGAGACTGTGGAGGAGGCATTAGAACATCCATATCTCCATAGAGACTGTGGAAGAGGCATTAGAACATCCATATCTCCATAGAGACTGTGGAGGAGGCATTAGAACATACATATCTCCATAGAGACTGTGGAAGAGGCATTAGAACATCCATATCTCCATAGAGACTGTGGAGGAGGCATTAGAACATACATATCTCCATAGAGACTGTGGAGGAGGCATTAGAACATCCATCTCTCCATAGAGACTGTGGAGGAGGTTTTTCGAGAGTGTTAACAGACTAAACATGTTACACAGTTCATTAATAGTCACACACATCTCTCTGCCTCTCTCACCAAGACTCTTACACTCTCCCCTCTCTCTTCCTCATAACCCCTCTCTGCCTCTCTCTCTGCCTCTCTCTGCCTCTCTCTCTGCCTCTCTCTGCCTCTCTCTGCCTCTCTCTGCCTCTCTCTGCCTCTCTCTCTCTGCCTCTCTCTCTCTGCCTCTCTCTGTCTCTCTCTCTCTGCCTCTCTCTCTCTGCCTCTCTCTGCCTCTCTCTCTCTGCCTCTCTCTCTCTGCCTTCTGTTTCTATCTTTCTTCCTTTCTGTCACAGACACAGTGTGATGAGAGGGTGGTGTGTGTGTGTCAGGTTTGATGGATGGTGGGGTCGTCAGCTCTCAGGGTTTTCCTGCTAGACGCCGCTGAACTGTTACTGTATGTGACAGCCCCTGGTCATACACACGCACGCGCACGACACACAGTCACGCACCGGCACAGGCGCACACACACACGTTAGGGGAAGTGACATGTTAATGGAAGTTAAAACGTTGTAATGGCTGAGCCTGGTGTGAGCAGGGAGCCCTGGTGTTTACCCCTGCGACACACACACATACACACTCACACACAAACACAAGCGAGCACAGAGCAGTCAGCCCTGGTGTTTGGCCCTGCGCTCCGACATGTCGCTCCTCATCACTGTCTAACTCTGAGAATGTTTCTCCTCCTCCTCCCCTCTTCCCCCCTACTCTCCTCTTCCTCCTCTCCTCCTCTCCTCTTCCCTTCCTCCTCTCCTCTTCCCTTCCTCCTCTCCTCCTCTTCCTCTCCTCTTCCCCTCCTCATCCCCTCCTCCCCTCCTCCCCTCCTCTCCCTCTCTTCCCCTCCTCCTCTTCTCTTCCCCTGCTCCTCTACTCCGATCCTCCTCCTTTTTCTCTCCTCCTCTCCTCCTCTCCTCTTCCCCTCCTCTTCCTCTCCTCCTCTCCTCTTCCCCTCCTCCTCTCCTCTTCCCCTCCTCCCATCTTCCTCTCTTCCTCCTCTCCTCTTCCTCTCCTCTTCCTCTCCTCCTCTTCCCCCCCTCCTCTCCTCTTCCCCTCCTCTGCTCCTCTCCTCTTCCCATCCTCCTCTCCTCTTCCCCTCCTCCTCCCATCTTCCTCTCTTCCTCCTCTCCTCTTCCCCTCCTCCTCTCCTTGGCCCCATCCTGCCTGGTGTCAACGGTATAGGCTGGTGGCGGTGGTGGAATGGGTGGAGAATGTTTTCCCGGCAGATATTAAGTCCCTTGATACCAATTGAGCAATGTTTCCATGCCCCGAAGAATTCAGAGTGGGTGTGGGTGTGCCTAATAAATGGCCTGGTACTAGATGGGTGTGCCTAAAAACTAGCCTGGTACTAGATGGGTGTGCCTAATAAACTGGCCTGGTACTAGATGGGTGTACGTAATAAACTGGCCTGGTACTAGATGGGTGTGCCTAATAAACTGGCCTGGTACTAGATGGCTGTACCTAATAAACTGGCCTGGTACTAGATGGGTGTACTGAATAAACTGGCCTGGTACTAGATGGGTGTACCTAATAAACTGGCCACAGAGTGTATCTGTGTTTTTATGAAAGACATTGATATGAACTGGTGTATTTAGGTCTAATAACAGCTGTATATTAAACGTGTATTGTGATATCTATTGTTGTGTTACCACCTCATTTCTAAGCCCCGCTGCCCAGGGCAAATTATATTACCCATGCACCATCTCTCCTACCTCCCTCCTTCTCCCCTCCCCTCTCCTCTCCTCTCCTCTCCCCTCCTCGCTACTCTCCTCTCCCCTCTCCTCCTCGCTACTCTCCTCTCCTTGTGTGTGTGTGTGTGTGTGTGTGTGTGTGTGTGTGTGTGTGTGTGTGTGTGTGTGTGTGTGTGTGTGTGTGTGTGTGTGTGTGTGTGTGTGTGTGTGTGTGTGTGTGTGTGTGTGTGTGTGTGTGTGTGTGTGTGTGTGTGTGTGTATGAGGCCCATAAACTCCCTGCCCTGCTCCCACACAACTTCATCTGTCTAGGCAATTACTATCATGTAGCCCGACATCCCCAAATCAGATGCCATGCTGAGTGTGTGCGTGCGTGCGTGCGTGCGTGCGTGCGTGCGTGTGTGATAATGTGTCCCAGTCAGTAGATGATATTATCCTCCTCCTGTACAACAGTAATGGACTAATCACTCTGTTGTGGTGTTGTCATTCTGGAGAAGGAAATTTACTGAGATCTGGAAGGTTATACATAGAGGTCTATGATTCATCACTA
>NW_024059007.1:40000-42808 GCF_016432855.1 Salvelinus namaycush
CTCTCCTCCTCGCTACTCTCCTCTCCCCTCTCCTCCTCGCTACTCTCCTCTCCACTCCCCTCCCCTCCTCGCTACTCTCCTCTCCACTCCCCTCCCCTCCTCCCTACTCTCCTCTCCCCTCCTCTCCTCTCCTCTCCTCTCCCCTCTCCTCCTCGCTACTCTCCTCTCCTTGTGTGTGTGTGTGTGTTTGTGTGTGTATGTGTGTGTGTGTGTGTGTGAATGAGGCCCTTAAACTCCCTGCCCTGCTCCCACACAACGTCATCTGTCTAGGCAATTACTATCATGTAGCCCGACATCCCCAAATCAGATGCCATGCTGAGTGTGTGTGTGTGTGTGTGTGTGTGTGTCTGTGTGTGTGTGTGTGTGTGTGTGTGTGTGTGTGTGTGTGTGTGTGTGTGTGTGTGTGTGTGTGTGTGTGTGTGTGTGTGTGTGTGTGTGTGTGTGTGTGTGTGTGTGTGTGTGTGTGTGTGTGTGTGTGATAATGTGTCCCAGTCAGTAGATGATAATATTCTCCTCCTGTACAACAGTAATGGACTAATCACTCTGTTGTGGTGTTGTCATTCTGGAGAAGGACATTTACTGAGATCTGGAAGGTTATACATAGAGGACTATGATTCAACACTATTATAGGTCTATAACACTATTAGAGGTCTATGATTCATCACTATCAGAGGTCTATGATTCATCACTATTAGAGGTCTGTGATTCATCACTATCAGAGGTCTATGATTCATCACTATTAGAGGTCTGTGATTCATCACTATCAGAGGTCTATGATTCATCACTATTAGAGGTCTGTGATTCAACACTATTAGAGGTCTATAACACTATTAGAGGTCTATAACACTATTAGAGGTCTATGATTCATCACTATTAGAGGTCTATGATTCATCACTATTAGAGGTCTGTGATTCATCACTATTAGCGGTCTATGATTCATCACTATTAGAGGTCTGTGATTCAACACTATTAGAGATCTATAACACTATTAGAGGTCTATACCACTATTAGAGGTCTATGATTCATCACTATTAGAGGTCTATGATTCATCACTATTAGAGGTCTGTGATTCATCACTATTAGAGGTCTATGATTCATCACTATTAGAGGCCTATGATTCAACACTATTAGAGGTCTGTGATTCAACACTATTAGAGGTCTATGATTCAACACTATTAGAGGTCTATGATTCATCACTATTAGAGGTCTGTGATTCATCACTATTAGAGGTCTGTGATTCATCATTATTAGAGGTATGTGATTCATCACTATTAGAGGTCTATGATTCAACATTATTAGCTGACTAATCTGTTTAAGTTTATGTTTGTTTTTAATAATTTGTTTTGGTTGTTATTTAAAATCATTGTTTTAGCCATTGTTTAAATGGTCACGTTACTGGGACCTTAGCTGTCATCAAATCTCACCCAGCCACTCAGCCTTTCACTATCAAATCTCACCCAGCCACTCAGCCTTTCACTATCAAATCTCATCCAGCCACTCAGCCTTTCACTATCAAATCTCACCCAGCCACTCAGCCTTTCACTATCAAATCGCACCCAGCCACTCAGCCTTACACTATCAAATCTCATCCAGCCACTCAGCCTTTCACTATCAAATCTCACCCAGCCACTCAGCCTTTCACTATCAAATCTCACCCAGCCACTCAGCCTTTCACTATCAAATCTCACCCAGCCACTCAGCCTTTCACTATCAAATCTCACCCAGCCACTCCGCCTTTCACTATCAAATCTCATCCAGCCACTCCGCCTTTCACTATCAAATCTCACCCAGCCACTCAGCCTTTCACTATCAAATCTCACCCAGCCACTCAGCCTTTCACTATCAAATCTCACCCAGCCACTCCGCCTTTCACTATCAAATCTCACCCAGCCACTCAGCCTTTCACTTTCAAATCTCACCCAGCCACTCAGCCTTTCACTATCAAATCTCATCCAGCCACTCAGCCTTTCACTATCAAATCTCACCCAGCCACTCAGCCTTTCACTATCAAATCGCACCCAGCCACTCAGCCTTACACTATCAAATCTCATCCAGCCACTCAGCCTTTCACTATCAAATCTCACCCAGCCACTCAGCCTTTCACTATCAAATCTCACCCAGCCACTCAGCCTTTCACTATCAAATCTCACCCAGCCACTCAGCCTTTCACTATCAAATCTCACCCAGCCACTCAGCCTTTCACTATCAAATCTCACCCAGCCACTCCGCCTTTCACTATCAAATCTCATCCAGCCACTCAGCCTTTCACTATCAAATCTCACCCAGCCACTCAGCCTTTCACTATCAAATCTCAAACATACACATACAGTCAGACACACATGCACTCAGACACACATACAGTCAGACACACATACAGTCAGACACACATACAGTCAGACACACATACAGTCAGACACACATACAGTCAGACACACATACAGTCAGACACACATGCAGTCAGACACACATACAGGCAGACACACATGCACTCAGACACACATACAGTCAGACACACATACAGTCAGACACACATACAGTCAGACACACATACAGTCAGACACACATACAGTCAGACACACATGCAGTCAGACACACATACAGTCAGACACACATACAGCCAGACACACATGCACTCAGACACACATACAGTCAGACACACATACAGTCAGACACACATACAGTCAGACACACATACAGTCAGACACACATACAGTCAGACACACATACAGTCAGACACACATACAGTCAGACACACATGCAGTCAGACACACATACAGTCAGACACACATACAGTCAGACACACATGCA
>NW_024059008.1:0-110000 GCF_016432855.1 Salvelinus namaycush
AGACCTAGATGAGCTTAGATTAGAGCAGACCTAGATTGAACTCAGATTAGATCAGACCTAGATGAACTCAGATTAGAGCAGACCTAGATGAACTCAATTAGATCAGACCTAGATGACAACAGATAAAATCAGACCTAGATGAACTCAGATTAGAGCAGACCTAGATGAACTCAGATTAGAGCAGACCTAGATGAACTCAGATTAGAGCGGACCTCAATGAACTCAGATTAGAGCAGACCTAATGGAACTCAGATTAGAGCAGACCTAGATTGAACTCAGATTAGAGCAGACCTAGATGAACTCAGATTAGATCAGACCTAGATGAACTCAGATTAAAGCAGACCTAGATTGAACTCAGATTAGAGCAGACCTATATTAACTCAGATTAGAGCAGACCTAGATGAACTCAGATTAGAGCAGACCTAGATGAACTCAGATTAGAGCAGACCTAATGGAACTCAGATTAGAGCAGACCTAGATGAACTCAGATTAGAGCAGACCTAATGAAACTCAGATTAGAGCAGACCTAGATTGAACTCAGATTAGAGAAGACCTAGATGAACTCAGATTAGAGCAGACCTAATGGAACTCAGATTAGAGCAGACCTAATGGAACTCAGATTAGATCAGACCTAGATGAGCTCAGATCAGATCAAGTAAAGTATCAAATTGTTAATTGAGCTAGATTCGGGCGTATTCCTTCCTAGAGAGAAAATTTACGAAAAATACATCACAAACTAGATCAAGCTTGTTTAGTAAGGACAGACAAGACCTAACTTGTTTAGTAAGGACAGACTAGATCTAACTTGTTTAGTAAGGATAGACTAGACCTAACTCGTTTAGTAAGGACAGACTAGATCTAAATTGTTTAGTAAGGACAGACTAGATCTAACTTGTTTAGTAAGGACAGACTAGACCTAACTTGTTTAGTAAGGACAGACTAGACCTAACTTGTTTAGTAAGGACAGACTAGATCTAACTTGTTTAGTAAAGACAGACTAGATCACAAAAAAGCACATAAAATGTTTTTACTGTACCTGGTGTTTTAAAATAAATGTAATCTCTATTTTCTGGTGCTCGATGTCCCTGTAGATCTGTATGAGGCCGTGTGAGAAGATTATTGGATGATCTGCAAGCTTTGCTCCCTGTGTGTGTGTGTGTGTGTGTGTGTGTGTGTGTGTGTGTGTGTGTGTGTGTGTGTGTGTGTGTGTGTGTGTGTGTGTGTGTGTGTGTGTGTGTGTGTGTGTGTAGTAGCAACCCGTCATTCAGGTTCTGTTATAAGCCCCTCCTCTTTTTTTCTTGCCTGTTTTGCATGTTATTTTTGCATGTAACTTTTGTTCCTCTTTTGTCAGGAATTACGAAAAGACTGAGTTTAAATGTATTTGGCTAAGGTGTATGTAAACTTCCGAATTCAACTGTAAATGTCTTCATTAAGATTGTGTGTGTGTTCTTAAAAAAACACCTGTTGTTATGGGGAATGTGTGTTCTCAATAAAACACCTGTTGTTAGGGGGAATGTGTTCTCAATAAAACACCTGTTGTTAAGGGGAATGTGTGTTCTCAGTAAAACACCTGTTGTTAAGGGGAATGTGTGTTCTCAATAAAACACCTGTTGTTAAGGGGAATGTGTGTTCTCAATAAAACACCTGTTGTTAAGGGGAATGTGTGTTCTCAGTAAAACACCTGTTGTTAAGGGGAATGTGTGTTCTTAATAAAACACCTGTTGTTAAGGGGAATGTGTGTTCTCAATAAAACACCTGTTGTTAAGGGGAATGTGTGTTCTCAGTAAAACACCTGTTGTTAAGGGGAATGTGTGTTCTCAGTAAAACACCTGTTGTTATGGGGAATGTGTTCTCAATAAAACACCTGTTGTTAAGGGGAATGTGTTCTCGGTAAAACACCTGTTGTTAAGGGGAATGTGTGTTCTCAATAAAACACCTGTTGTTAGAGGGAATGTGTGTACTGCCTGGATTACACCACATAATACTGTCTGGATTACACCACATAACACTGCCTGGATTACACCACATAATACTGTCTGGATTACACCACATAGCACTGCCCGGATTACACCACATAGTACTGCATGGATTACACCACATAATACTGCCTGGATTACACCACATAGTACTGCCTGGATTACACCACATAATACTGCCTGGATTACACCACATAATACTGTCTGGATTACACCACATAATACTGTCTGGATTACACCACATAATACTGTCTGGATTACACCACATAATACTGTCTGGATTACACCACATAGTATTGCCTGGATTACACCACATAATACTGCCTGGATTACACCACATAGTACTGCCTGGATTACACCACATAGTACTGCCTGGATTACACCACATAATACTGTCTGGATTACACCACATAATACTGTCTGGATTACACCACATAATACTGTCTGGATTACACCACATAATACTGTCTGGATTACACCACATAGTATTGCCTGGATTACACCACATAATACTGCCTGGATTACACCACATAGTACTGCCTGGATTACACCACATAGTACTGCCTGGATTACACCACATAATACTGTCTGGATTACACCACATAATACTGCCTGGATTACACCACATAATACTGTCTGGATTACACCACATAATACTGTCTGGATTACACCACATAGTATTGCCTGGATTACACCACATAGTATTGCCTGGATTACACCACATAATACTGCCTGGATTACACCACATAGTACTGCCTGGATTACACCACATAGTACTGCCTGGATTACACCACATAGTACTGCCTGGATTACACCACATAATACTGCCTGGATTACACAACATAGAACTGCCTGGATTACACCACATAGTACTGCCTGGATTACACCACATAGCACAGGGAGGCTGTATCAACGTGAACTGATGTGTGTCGGCGTCTTCATACCTCTCTTTGTTTTTCTCCATCACTCTCCATCTCTTTCTCCTCTTCCGTCAGTCTGGAGTGCTGTTCCATCTGTGGCCACAAGGTGGAGTGAGAAGATCATGTAGAAACACATGATCAACAGACAGCTGATTTTACGTGGCCGTTTAAATGCCTGTAAATCCACTCCACAGTGGCATATCAACTTGAAACTTGTCAGCACTATCGTGGACGTCTCTACGATGAACCACACTGAATGTTGTACTGATATCTCAAAAAAAAACATGGAAACTATTAACAAATCATTATTTACAACTAATGTTCAAAACCATCTGGAATCATCTTCTCCTTTATGATCAATACATCAGATTCACTTCAGATGTTTAGTCTTTAATAGTTTTGAGACAAAATAGTTGCTACATTCAAATATGGCCGCACTCTACCTATAGACGCATGTTAGCACACATGCTAATGCTAAAACATACTTTAAACATCTACTCATGAACCATAGATCAGATTGACTCTAGATTTGGTATATAGACTTGGTAGACTGGTATATAGATTTGGTATATAGACTTGGTAGACTGGTATATAGATTTGGTGTATAGAGTTGGTATATAGAATGAATTAGCCTCTAAAGAATTTGAGAATGATTACTTGTTGCATTCGTTGTCGGCCACTAGATGAAATGTTCTTACGTGGTTGATTTGCAAATCCAATCAGCTTTCCACATTGATTTAATGTCATCACATTTATGTTTTGGGATAAAGTGAAGAGGAAACTACATGGATTACAACCAGGGAAGGTGAAAAATGTCAAAATACAACAACAAAAAATAACATAAAGATCAATCTTTGAAAAATAAACTACCAAATACTTGTATTTTGAAGTGTATTTAATTAAAATGCATGTATTTTGTATTTTAAAATACAGAAGTACATTATCCAGTAGCAGGCCCCAACAGCAACAACCCGCTCAGTAATGGTAACAGAAACAGTTGACTTGCTCTGACTGTGATACAGTATGTTGTTGTTTATCTGCCTCAGTTGAATGCACTGAAGTCACTCTGGATAAGAGTGTCTGATAAATGACCAAATGTATTAGTGAAAATGAACATACCAAAATTAAATGCAATGTGCTAGGGCAAGAAACTAAAAAGTTGGGGACCTTCAGGGTCCCCAGGACCAGGAATTAAGGACACTGATCTACAGTATGGTACAGTAGCTTTCCCAGAAGCCTGGTTACAGTATGGTACAGTAGCTTTCCCAGAAGCCTGGTTACAGTATGGTACAGTAGCTTTCCCAGAAGCCTGGTTACAGTATGGTACAGTAGCTTTCCCAGAAGCCTGGTTACAGTATGGTACAGTAGCTTTCCCAGAAGCCTGGTTACAGTATGGTACAGTAGCTTCCCAGAAGCCTGGTTACAGTATGGTACAGTAGCTTTCCCAGAAGCCTGGTTACAGTATGGTACAGTAGCTTTCCCAGAAGCCTGGTGCAGCTCTGGGTGCAGCTCTGGGTGCAGCTCTGGGTGCAGCTCTGGGTGGAGCTCTGGATCCACCTTCCATATCAATCCTGGTATCCCCAGACTCCCTGGGGGCGATGCCATGGGTGGAATAGCCCGCATGTTCCAGGAAGTTACTCAATGGATGGCCACATATGATCATGAGCAACTCCCTGCTGATGCAATATGTGTTGAGTGGGGCGAAGTTCTTCAGGTCCTCGTGCTGGGTCACATAGACCTTATCCACTGTCCTGTCTGGACGCATACTGATGATGAGGCGGTCCATGTTGCTGGTATCTATGTGATGAGTGTAGTCCTCACTGACATATTTAGGCATGGAATCAGATGCTGGGAGGTGGAGGTTGCCCACCTCATAGAATGGGTAGCCATCATCAGGAAGCAGCTTCTTGCAGATGTTGTTGTCACACTGAAGTCTGTTCTGGAAGTGATGGAAACCAAAGTCTCCCTTGTTGGGGTTGTAATTTGCAACTATCTGGTTGTCATTTTTGATGACGATGTAATCTTTGGCGAACCAGAAAAGGAGCTTGAGTCCGTGCCTGGGTGAGGGACGACCAAACGTAGAAGCTCTCAGCTCCTCCATATTGTTCAATGTCTGAACCTGAACCTGAACCTGAACCATGGTACCACTGGGGGAGGGAGGGAGGGAGAGAGAGAGAGAGAGAGAGAGAGAGAGAGAGAGAGAGAGAGAGAGAGAGAGAGAGAGAGAGAGAGAGAGAGAGAGAGAGAGAGAGAGAGAGAGAGAGAGAGAAAACAGACAGCATTAAACAATACAGTTCATGGTGATACAGTTAAGTTACCTTCCATATACAGTATAAGCCTCTGCTAAGAGGTCTGGACCTTTATGGCACAGGAGTGCACTAATGTGGCTGTTCCCTACATCACTACATTGGCAAAAGTGTTACAGGGTGTTTTATTTTATTTTTATATTTCGAGGTTGGATGTTAGCATGTAGGGAGCACCAATTGGTGTCACCTCGTTAGTCAGTATGTGTTACAGCTGTGCTGGCTTGTCCGTCTCGTTAATTGGAAAGTGATATTTAAGAGCGGCTGGCCCAGGTGATATTTAAGAGCGGCTGGCCCAGGTGATATTTAAGAGCGGCTGGCCCATGTGATATTTAAGAGTGCCTGGCCCAGGTGATATTTAAGAGAGTCTGGCCCAGGTGATATTTAAGAGTGGCTGGCCCAGGTGATATTTAAGAGTGCCTGGCCCAGGTGATATTTAAGAGAGTCTGGCCCAGGTGATATTTAAGAGAGTCTGGCCCAGGTGATATTTAAGAGTGGCTGGCCCAGGTGATATTTAAGAGAGTCTGGCCCAGGTGATATTTAAGAGAGTCTGGCCCAGGTGATATTTAAGAGTGGCTGGCCCAGGTGATATTTAAGAGTGCCTGGCCCAGGTGATATTTAAGAGCGGCTGGCCCAGGTGATATTTAAGAGAGTCTGGCCCAGGTGATATTTAAGAGTGTCTGGCCCAGGTGATATTTAAGAGTGCCTGGCCCAGGTGATATTTAAGAGTGGCTGGCCCAGGTGATATTTAAGAGTGGCTGGCCCAGGTGATATTTAAGAGCGGCTGGCCCAGGTGATATTTAAGAGCGGCTGGCCCAGGTGATATTCAAGAGCGGCTGGCCCAGGTGATATTTAAGAGTGGCTGGCCAAGTGCTTCATTTGTCTTGCTAGATCTAGAAGGTTAGCACTGTTGGATTCTGGGTTAAATGTGGAACATTGCAATACTAGAGACATGATAGATCAGAAGTAATACTATAGTATCTGAGGGGGGATAGAGACTGGTTGTTACATCAGTAATACTATAGTATCTGAGGGGGGATAGAGACTGGTTGTTACATCAGTAATACTATAGTATCTGAGGGGGGATAGAGACTGGTTGTTACATCAGTAATACTATAGTATCTGAGGGGGGATAGAGACTGGTTACATCAGTAATACTATAGTAGCTGAGGGGGGATAGAGACTGGTTGTTACATCAGTAATACTATAGTATCTGAGGGGGGATAGAGACTGGTTGTCACATCAGTAATACTATAGTATCTGAGGGGGGATAGAGACTGGTTACATCAGTAATACTATAGTATCTGAGGGGGGATAGAGACTGGTTGTCACATCAGTAATACTATAGTATCTGAGGGGGGATAGAGACTGGTTGAAATAATACTATAGTATCTGAGGGGGGATAGAGACTGGTTGAAATAATACTATAGTATCTGAGGGGGGATAGAGACTGGTTGTTACGTCAGTAATACTATAGTATCTGAGGGGGGATAGAGACTGGTTGAAATAATACTATAGTATCTGAGGGGGGATAGAGACTGGTTGATACATCAGTAATACTATAGTATCTGAGGGGGGATAGAGACTGGTTGTTACATCAGTAATACTATAGTATCTGAGGGGGATAGAGACTGGTTGTTACATCAGTAATACTATAGTATCTGAGGGGGGATAGAGACTGGTTGTTACATCAGTAATACTATAGTATCTGAGGGGGGATAGAGACTGGTTGAAATAATACTATAGTATCTGAGGGGGGATAGAGACTGGTTGTTACATCAGTCATACTATAGTATCTGAGGGGGGATAGAGACTGGTTGTTACATCAGTAATACTATAGTATCTGAGGGGGGATAGAGACTGGTTGAAATAATACTATAGTATCTGAGGGGGGATAGAGACTGGGTGTTACATCAGTAATACTATAGTATCTGAGGGGGGATAGAGACTGGTTGTTACATCAGTAATACTATAGTATCTGAGGGGGGATAGAGACTGGTTGTTACATCAGTAATACTATAGTATCTGAGGGGGGATAGTGACTGGTTGTTACATCAGTAATACTATAGTATCTGAGGGGGGATAGAGACTGGTTGTTACATCAGTAATACTATAGTATCTGAGGGGGGATAGAGACTGGTTGTTACATCAGTAATACTATAGTATCTGAGGGGGGATAGAGACTGGTTGTTACATCAGTAATACTATAGTATCTGAGGGGGGATAGAGACTGGTTGTTACATCAGTAATACTATAGTATCTGAGGGGTGATAGAGACTGGTTGTTACATCAGTAATACTATAGTATCTGAGGGGGGATAGAGACTGGTTGTTACATCAGTAATACTATAGTATCTGAGGGGGGATAGAGACTGGTTGTTGCATCAGTAATACTATAGTATCTGAGGGGTGATAGAGACTGGTTGTTACATCAGTAATACTATAGTATCTGAGGGGGGATAGAGACTGGTTGTTACATCAGTAATACTATAGTATCTGAGGGGGGATAGAGACTGGTTGTTACATCAGTAATACTATAGTATCTGAGGGGTGATAGAGACTGGTTGTTACATCAGTAATACTATAGTATCTGAGGAGTGATAGAGACTGGTTGTTACATCAGTAATACTATAGTATCTGAGGGGGGATAGAGACTGGTTGTTACATCAGTAATACTATAGTATCTGAGGGGGGATAGAGACTGGTTGTTACATCAGTAATACTATAGTATCTGAGGGGGGATAGAGACTGGTTGTTACATCAGTATTACTATAGCTAAAGCAGCTGTATTGACCATTTGGGAAGAATTAAACCTGGTTAAGATTTCCTTGTCCGTCGAGTCAATTAGAACTGAACCTTTAGTTGTCTTGGTAGATGTGGAGGGTAAACTCCTTTAGTTGTCTTGATAGATGTGGAGGGTTAACTCCTCTAGTTGTCTTGGTAGATGTGGAGGGTTAACTCCTTTAGTTGTCTTGATAGACGTGGAGGGTTAACTCCTTTAGTTGTCTTGGTAGATGTGGAGGGTTAACTCCTTTAGTTGTCTTGATAGTCGTGAAGGGTTAACTCCTCTAGTTTTCTTGGTAGATGTGGAGGGTTAACTCCTCTAGTTGTCTTGGTAGATGTGGAGGGTTAACTCCTCTAGTTGTCTTGGTAGATGTGGAAGGTTAACTCCTTTAGTTGTCTTGATAGTTGTGAAGGGTTAACTCCTCTAGTTGTCTTGATAGATGTGGAGGGTTAACTCCTTTAGTTGTCTTGGTAGATGTGGAGGGTTAACTCCTTTAGTTGTCTTGATAGATGTGGGGGGTTAACTCCTTTAGTTGTCTTGGTAGATGTGGAGTGTTAACTCCTCTAGTTGTCTTGGTAGATGTGGAGGGTTAACTCCTTTAGTTGTCTTGATAGATGTGGAGGGTTAACTCCTGCAGTTGTCTTGATAGATGTGGAGGGTTAACTCCTGCAGTTGTCTTGATAGATGTGGAGGGTTAACTCCTTTAGTTGTCCTGAGAGATGTGGAGGTTTAACTCCTTTAGTTGTCTTGATAGATGTGGATGGTTAACTCCTTTAGTTGTCTTGGTAGATGTGGAGGGTTAACTCCTTTAGTTGTCTTGATAGATGTGGAGGGTTAACTCCTGCAGTTGTCTTGATAGATGTGGAGGGTTAACTCCTTTAGTTGTCTTGATAGATGTGGAGGGTTAACTCCTTTAGTTGTCTTGATAGATGTGGAGGGTTAACACCTTTAGTTGTCTTGATAGGTGTGGAGGGTTAACTCCTTTAGTTGTCTTGGTAGATGTGGAGGTTTAACTCCTTTAGTTGTCTTGATATATGTGGAGGGTTAACACCTGCAGTTGTCTTGATAGATGTGGAGGGTTAACTCCTCTAGTTGTCTTGAGAGATGTGGAGGGTTAACACCTTTAGTTGTCTTGATAGATGTGGAGGGTTAACTCCTCTAGTTGTCTTGATAGATGTGGAGGGTTAACTCCTTTAGTTGTCTTGATAGATGTGGAGGGTTAACACCTGAAGTTGTCTTGATAGATGTGGAGGGTTAACTCCTCTAGTTGTCTTGATAGATGTGGAGGGTTAACTCCTCTAGTTGTCTTGGTAGATGTGGAGGGTTAACTCCTCTAGTTGTCTTGGTAGATGTGGAGGGTTAACTCCTCTAGTTGTCTTGATAGATGTGGAGGGTTAACTCCTTTAGTTGTCTTGATAGTTGTGAAGGGTTAACTCCTCTAGTTGTCTTGATAGATGTGGAGGGTTAACTCCTTTAGTTGTCTTGGTAGATGTGGAGGGTTAACTCCTTTAGTTGTCTTGATAGATGTGGGGGGTTAACTCCTTTAGTTGTCTTGGTAGATGTGGAGGGTTAACTCCTCTAGTTGTCTTGGTAGATGTGGAGGGTTAACTCCTTTAGTTGTCTTGATAGATGTGGAGGGTTAACTCCTGCAGTTGTCTTGATAGATGTGGAGGGTTAACTCCTGCAGTTGTCTTGATAGATGTGGAGGGTTAACTCCTTTAGTTGTCCTGAGAGATGTGGAGGTTTAACTCCTTTAGTTGTCTTGATAGATGTGGATGGTTAACTCCTTTAGTTGTCTTGGTAGATGTGGAGGGTTAACTCCTTTAGTTGTCTTGATAGATGTGGAGGGTTAACTCCTGCAGTTGTCTTGATAGATGTGGAGGGTTAACTCCTTTAGTTGTCTTGATAGATGTGGAGGGTTAACACCTTTAGTTGTCTTGATAGATGTGGAGGGTTAACTCCTTTAGTTGTCTTGGTAGATGTGGAGGTTTAACTCCTTTAGTTGTCTTGATATATGTGGAGGGTTAACACCTGCAGTTGTCTTGATAGATGTGGAGGGTCAACTCCTTTAGTTGTCATGGTAGATGTGGAGGGTTAACACCTGCAGTTGTCTTGATAGATGTGGAGGGTTAACTCCTCTAGTTGTCTTGAGAGATGTGGAGGGTTAACACCTTTAGTTGTCTTGAGAGATGTGGAGGGTTAACTCCTCTAGTTGTCTTGATAGATGGGGAGGGTTAACTCCTTTAGTTGTCTTGATAGATGTGGAGGGTTAACACCTGCAGTTGTCTTGATAGATGTGGAGGGTTAACTCCTCTAGTTGTCTTGATAGATGTGGAGGGTTAACTCCTCTAGTTGTCTTGAGAGATGTGGAGGGTTAACTCCTCTAGTTGTCTTGAGAGATGTGGAGGGTTAACTCCTTTAGTTGTGGTTAACTTCATGTCTTTAATTTTGGTGTGTGTTTTCATTTTGTTTGCCTGTTCTTGTTGAATTTAGTGGGTCTCATGGTGGGTGTCTTTTAGGCTCCAGTTGTTGTTGCTAGTCAACGTTCAGTGGACACCATGAGTGTCTCTCAGAACCCCTCCTAAAACCCCAGCGGTGTCGTTCTGGTTGCTGTCAGCGACTCTTAGTTCCCCCTTCTGTTTCAGTGACATATTTGGTTTTCTTGCTGTGGAACGTGACAATAGGACATCAAATAGAAAGGAGGACCAAGGCACTCTTCATATCATTAATTAAAATACCTTTATTTGTAGGGCATGTTCAATAGAAACAAAGTTTTAAAAATCAGACGAAATCAAATCCCTGACGGAGGCCATACTCCCTGACGGAGGCCATACTCCCTGACGGAGGCCATACTCCCTGACGGAGGCCATACTCCCTGACGAAGGCCATACTCCCTGACGGAGGCCATACTCCCTGACGAAGGCCATACTCCCTGACGGAGGCCATACTCCCTGACGGAGGCCATACTCCCTGACGAAGGCCATACTCCCTAAAGAAAGCCATACTCCCTGACGGAGGCCATACTCCCTGACGGAGGCCATACTCCCTGACGAAGGCCATACTCCCTAAAGAAAGCCATACTCCCTGACGGAAGCCATACTCCCTGACGGAGGCCATACTCCCTGACGAAGGCCATACTCCCTGACGGAGGCCATACTCCCTGACGAAGGCCATACTCCCTAAAGAAAGCCATACTCCCTGACAGAGGCCATACTCCCTGACGGAGGCCATACTCCCTGACGAAGGCCATACTCCCTGACGAAGGCCATACTCCCTGACGAAGGCCATACTCCCTGACGAAGGCCATACTCCCTGACGGAGGCCATACTCCCTGACGAAGGCCATACTCCCTGACGGAGGCCATACTCCCTGACGAAGGCCATACTCCCTGACGGAAGCCATACTCCCTGACGGAGGCCATACTCCCTGACGAAGGCCATACTCCCTGGCGAAGGACATACTCCCTGACGAAGGCCATACTCCCTGACGGCCATACTCCCTGACGGAGGCCATACTCCCTGACGAAGGCCATACTCCCTGACGGAGGCCATACTCCCTGACGAAGGCCATACTCCCTGACGGAAGCCATACTCCCTGACGGAGGCCATACTCCCTGACGGAGGCCATACTCCCTGACGAAGGCCATATTCCCTGACGAAGGCCATACTCCCTGACGAAGGCCATACTCCCTGACGGAGGCCATACTCCCTGACGAAGGCCATACTCCCTGACAGAGGCCATACTCCCTGACGAAGGCCATACTCCCTGACGAAGGCCATACTCCCTGACGAAGGCCATGCAGCCGAAACATGTCGATTTTTAAAACGTTGTTTCTATTGAACATGCCATACAAATAAAGGCATTTTAATGAATTATATGAAGAGTGCCTTGGTCCTCCTTTGTATTTTATGACCAATTCCCCACTTTTACCAAAGAGCACCCTTTGTCTACCAAAATGTACTATTGTGTACCTTAGTAGCGCTTCCCTTCCTCCTCTTTCTACTAGTGACAGTAGGACAGTTGTTATCGTTGGCCTAAAACAACTGTGGTAACCTAGTAACGTGAGCCCTCTTGACGATTATCATGAAACGTCATCAACATGAACAGCCCAGCAGGTTTGAGCACATTTTCATTTGGCAGCACATCCATCAAGAGACAATACACTGTACATGAGTTCCAAATGCCACCCTATTCCCTATATAGTGCCCTTCTTTTGAACAGGGCCCAATAGAGAATAGGGTGTCATTTGGGACCACGCCTGGATGAGTCAAGTGTTAGTTTGAAATGTAATCTCCTGAAGGATCCAGGAACATGAAACTTAAGGGGAATAAAATATTTAACTACATGACAATAAATGCGAGGTTTAAATAGTTACAAAACAGTATACCTGTTAAAGTCAAAAGTGAACCGTCATAAACAGAAGGTAAAATCTGTCACCTTTACCGTACCATGTTTTAATGCAGAAAAAAAAGGGTTGATACTGTATATATTTTCAACCACAATCTGTCAGGTTTCAGGTAATGTCAATTTATTAAAAGTTAATACATTTTGATAGAACTGCTTTATTATTCTGGAAAAACTTAATGTAAAAAAAGGATATAAATATTCACTGAGTGTATAAAAGATTAGGAACACCAGCTCTTTCCATGACATAGACTGACCAGGTGAATCCAGGTAAAAGATATGATCCCTTATTAATGTCACTAAATCCACTTCAATCAGTGTAGATGAAGGGGTGGAGACGGGTTAAAGAAGGATTTTTAGGCCTTGAGACAATTGAAACATGGATTGTGTATGTATACCATTCAGAGGGTGAATGGGGAAGACAAAATATTTATGTGCCTCTGAACGGGGTATAGTAGTTTGGAACACCTTTGACACCTTGTAGAGTCCGTGCCCCGGTGAATTGAGCTGTTCTGAGGACAAAAGGGGGTGCAACTAAATATTAGGAAGGTGTTCCTAATGGTTTGTACACTCAGTGTATAAATATATATAATTGATTACAACTGTTGTTGTATCTGATCATAAACAACTCAAGGCTGGAGAGCAGACCTCGATGAACTCAGATTAGAGCAGACATCAATGAACTCAGATTAGAGCAGACCTCAATGAACTCAGATTAGAGCAGACCTAGATGAACTCAGATTAGAGCAGACCTAGATAAACTCAGATTAGAGCAGACCTAGATTAACTCAGATTAGAGCAGACCTAGATTAACTCAGATTAGAGCAGACCAAGATGAACTCAGATCAAATCAAATAAAGTATCAAGTTGTTAATTGTGAGCTAGATTCGTGCATATTCCTTCCTAGAGAGCAAATTTACGAAAAATACATCACAAACTAGATCTAGCTTGTTTAGTATGGACAGACAAGACCTAACTTGTTTAGTAAGGACAGACAAGATCACAAAAAAGCACATCATAAAATGTTTTTACTGTACCTGGTGTTTTAAAATAAATGTAATCTCTATTTTTCTGATGCTCGGTGTCCGTGTAGATCTGTATGAGGCCGTGTGAGAAGATGATTGGATGATCTGCAAGCTTTGCTGCCTGTGTGTGTGTGTGTGTGTGTGTGTGTGTGTGTGTGTGTGTGTGTGTGTGTGTGTGTGTGTGTGTGTGTGTGTGTGTGTGTGTGTGTGTGTGTGTGTGTGTGTGTGTGTGTGTGTGTGTGTGTGTGTGTTATTTACTCTGGGGGCAGGACTACCCATGAAGAGGCCAGAGATTACAGGAAATGATACTGAAAGTAATCCTAGTCCTGGGCTGGGCTGTGTTCCATTCCACAAAGTTCTTCCCTAGTTCCTGCCTCTTCGATTCATGAAGCGGCGCCGAGTTGGAGTTATGATCTAGGATCAGTTTTAATCCTTATAATCATAATGAAAGAGATTCCATGGACGGGGGACCTGCTCCTAGACCAGCTGTAGTCTGAGACCCAGATGTTTAAGCTACAGCCAAGGGCTCAACCCTTTTATACTTTTAGGGGCCGGTGAGCTATAGTTTCTCCTCCTTGGGGGACTGTTTACATTCAAACTAGCACTGTAAAACTGACTGCATTAGTGTCAGTCAGTGGCGACCCGTTATTCAGGTTCTGTTATAAGCCCCTCTTTTTTTTCTAGCCTGTTCTGCATATTACTTTATTTCCTCCTTTAGCACCTGTTAGAGGTGTTAAAGGAGTTACTAGACTGGTCACCAATCAGACCTGTTAGAGGTGGTAAAGGAGTTACTAGACTGGTCACCAATCAGACCTGTTAGAGGTGGTAAAGGAGTTACTAGACTGGTCACCAATCAGACCTGTTAGAGGTGCTAAAGGAGTTACTAGACTGGTCACCAATCAGACCTGTTAGAGGTGTTAAAGGAGTTACTAGACTGGTCACCAATCAGACCTGTTAGAGGTGTTAAAGGAGTTACTAGACTGGTCACCAATCAGACCTGTTAGAGGTGTTAAAGGAGTTACTAGACTGGTCACCAATCAGACCTGTTAGAGGTGTTAAAGGAGTTACTAGACTGGTCACCAATCAGACCTGTTAGAGGTGCTAAAGGAGTTACTAGACTGGTCACCAATCAGACCTGTTAGAGGTGTTAAAGGAGTTACTAGACTGGTCACCAATCAGACCTGTTAGAGGTGTTAAAGGAGTTACTAGACTGGTCACCAATCAGACCTGTTAGAGGTGCTAAAGGAGTTACTAGACTGGTCACCAATCAGACCTGTTAGAGGTGTTAAAGGAGTTACTAGACTGGTCACCAATCAGACCTGTTAGAGGTGTTAAAGGAGTTACTAGACTGGTCACCAATCAGACCTGTTAAAGGTGGTAAAGGAGTTACTAGACTGGTCACCAATCAGACCTGTTAGAGGTGTTGAAGGAGTTAGTAGACTGGTCACCAATCAGACCTGTTAGAGGTGTTAAAGGAGTTACTAGACTGGTCACCAATCAGACCTGTTAGAGGTGGTAGAGGAGTTACTAGACTGGTCACCAATCAGACCTGTTAGAGGTGTTAAAGGAGTTACTAGACTGGTCACCAATCAGACCTGTTAGAGGTGTTAAAGGAGTTACTAGACTGGTCACCAATCAGACCTGTTAGAGGTGGTAAAGGAGTTACTAGACTGGTCACCAATCAGACCTGTTAGAGATGTTAAAGGAGTTACTAGACTGGTCACCAATCAGACCTGTTAGAGGTGTTAAAGGGGTTACTAGACTGGTCACCAATCAGACCTGTTAGAGGTGCTAAAGGAGTTACTAGACTGGTCACCGATCAGAACTGTGAGAGGTGCTAAAGGAGTGACTAGACTGGTCACCAATCAGACCTGTTAGAGGTGGTAAAGGAGTTACTAGACTGGTCACCAATCAGACCTGTTAGAGGTGTTAAAGGAGGTACTAGACTGGTCACCAATCAGACCTGTTATAGGTGTTAAAGGAGTTAGTAGACTGGTCACCAATCAGACCTGTTAGAGGTGTTAAAGGAGTTACTAGACTGGTCACCAATCAGACCTGTTAGAGGTGGTAAAGGAGTTACTAGACTGGTCACCAATCAGACCTGTTAGAGGTGGTAAAGGAGTTACTAGACTGGTCACCAATCAGACCTGTTAGAGGTGTTAAAGGAGTTAGAGGGGGACGGGTTGGTAAAGTGTAGTACCGTATTAATATCCTGTTTCTGCTGTTTCTACTTAACAGATATAAATAAAGGCTGTCAATAACACTGAAACAAAGCAGTGGTGTTGTTCCCTCATGTCCCCCTCACACATAATACTGCCTGGATTACACCACATAATACTGCCTGGATTACACCACATAGTACTGCCTGGATTACACCACATAATACTGCCTGGATTACACCACATAATACTGCCTGGATTACACCACATAGTACTGCCTGGATTACACCACATAATACTGCCTGGATTACACCACATAATACTGCCTGGATTACACCACATAATACTGCCTGGATTACACCACATAATACTGCCTGGATTACACCACATAATACTGCCTGGATTACACCACATAATACTGCCTGGATTACACCACATAGTACTGCCTGGATTACACCACATAATACTGCCTGGATTACACCACATAGTACTGCCTGGATTACACCACATAATACTGCCTGGATTACACCACATAATACTGCCTGGATTACACCACATAATACTGCCTGGATTACACCACATAGTACTGCCTGGATTACACCACATAATACTGCCTGGATTACACCACATAGTACTGCCTGGATTACACCACATAATACTGCCTGGATTACACCACATAATACTGCCTGGATTACACCACATAATACTGCCTGGATTACACCACATAATACTGCCTGGATTACACCACATAATACTGCCTGGATTACACCACATAATACTGTCTGGATTACACCACATAATACTGTCTGGATTATACCACATAATACTGTCTGGATTACACCACATAGTATTGCCTGGATTACACCACATAATACTGCCTGGATTACACCACATAGTACTGCCTGGATTACACCACATAGTACTGCCTGGATTACACCACATAATACTGTCTGGATTACACCACATAATACTGTCTGGATTACACCACATAATACTGTCTGGATTACACCACATAATACTGTCTGGATTACACCACATAATACTGTCTGGATTACACCACATAGTATTGCCTGGATTACACCACATAGTATTGCCTGGATTACACCACATAATACTGCCTGGATTACACCACATAGTACTGCCTGGATTACACCACATAGTACTGCCTGGATTACACCACATAATACTGTCTGGATTACACCACATAGTATTGCCTGGATTACACCACATAGTATTGCCTGGATTACACCACATAGTGCTGCCTGGATTACACCACATAGTACTGCCTGGATTACACCACATAGTACTGCCTGGATTACACCACATAATACTGCCTGGATTACACCACATAGTACTGCCAGGATTACACAACATAGAACTGCCTGGATTACACCACATAATACTGCCTGGATTACACCACATAGCACAGGGAGGCTGTATCAACGTGAACTGATGTGTGTCGGCGTCTTCATACCTCTCTTTGTTTTTCTCCATCACTCTCCATCTCTTTCTCCTCTTCCGTCAGTCTGGAGTGCTGTTCCATCTGTGGCCACACGGTGGAGTGAGAAGATCATGTAGAAACACATGATCAACAGATAGCTGATTTTACGTGGCCATTTAAATCCCTGTAAATCCACTCCACAGTGGCATATCAATTTGAAACTTGTCAGCACTATCATGGACGTCTCTAAGATGAACCACACTGAATGTTGTACTGATATCTCTTAAAAACAAGGAAACTATTAACAAATCATTATTTACAACTGATGTTCAAAACCATCTGTAATCATCTTCTCCTTTATGAACAATACATCAGATTCACTTCTGATTTTTAGTCTTTAATAGTTTTGAGAAAAAATAGTTGCTACATTCAAATATGGCCGCACTCTACCTATAGACGCATGTTAGCACACATGCTAATGCTACAACATACTTTAAACATCTACTCATGAACCATAGATCAGATTGACTCTAGATTTGGTATATAGACTTGGTAGACTGGTATATAGATTTGGTGTATAGAGTTGGTAGACTGGTATATAGATTTGGTATATAGACTTGGTAGACTGGTATATAGATTTGGTAGATAGACTTGCTAGACTGGTATATAGATTTGGTATATAGACTTGGTAGACTGGTATATAGATTTGGTATATAGACTTGGTAGACTGGTATATAGATTTGGTATATAGACTTGGTAGACTGGTGTATAGATTTGGTATATAGACTCAAAGAATTAGCCTCTAAAGAATTTGAGAAAGATTAATTGTTGCATTCGTTGTCGGCCACTAGATGAAATGCTCTTATGTAGTTGATTTGCAAATCCAATCAGCTTTCCACATTGATTTAATGTCATCACATTTATGTTTTGAAGTGAAGAGGAAACTACATGGATTACAACCAGCGAAGGTGAAAAATGTCAAAATACACCAACAAAAATAACAAAGATCAATGTTTGAAAAAATTTGTATTTTAAAATACAGAAGTACATTAGCCAGTAGCAGGTCCCAACAGCAACAACCCTCTCAGTAATGGTAACAGAAACAGTTGACTTGCTCTGACTGTGATACAGTATGTTGTTGTTTATCTGCCTCAGTTGAATGTACTGAAGTCACTCTGGATAAGAGTGTCTGATAAATGACCAAGTGTATTAGTGAAAATGAACATACCAAAATTAAATGCAATGTGCTAGGGCAAGAAACTAAAAAGTTCCCCCCTTCAGGGTCCCCAGGACCAGGACTAAAGGACACTGATCTACAGAATGGTACAGTAGCTTTCCCAGAAGCCTGGTGCAGCTCTGGGTGGAACTCTGGATCCAGCTTCCATATCAATCCTGGTATCCCCAGGCTCCCTGGGGGCGATGCCCTGATACATCATTGAAATTGGCTCATGGGTGGAATAGCCCGCCTGTTCCAGGAAGTTCCTCAATGACATGTCCGCGCATGAATGGCCGCACATGATCATGAGCAACCCCCTGCTGATGCAATAGGTGTTGACCGGGTCGAAGCTCCTCAGGTCCTCGTGCTGGGTCACATAGACCTTATCCACTGTCATGTCTGGACGCATACTGATGATGAGGCGGTCCATGTTGCTGGTATCTATGAGACCAGTGTTGTACTTCCTGACATATTTAGGCAAGGATTTAGATGCTGTGAGGTGGAGGTTGCCCACCTCATAGAATGTGTAGCCATCATCAGGAAGCAGCCTCTTGCAGACGTCGTTTTCACACTCAAGTCTGTTCCGGAAGTGATGGAAACCAAAGCCTCCCTCTTCGAGGTCGTATTTTGCAAACATCTAGTTGTCATCGTCGAAGACGATGTAATCGTTGGCGAACCAGAAAAGGAGCTTGAGTCCGTGCCTCGGCCAAGGATGACCAAACCTAGAAGCTCTCAGCTCCGCCATATTGTTCAATGTTCGAACCATGGTACCCCTGAGGGGGGGGAGAGAGAGAGAGAGAGAGAGAGGGGGATAGAGTGAGAGTGAGAGAGGGAGAGAGAGAGAGAGAGGGATATAGAGAGAGGGAGAGAGAGAGAGAGAGTGAGAGAGGGAGAGAGAGAGAGAGAGAGAGAGAGAGCGAGAGAGTGAGAGGGGGGGGGGGAGAGAGAGGGAGAGAGTACAAGGAAACAGACAGCATTAAACAATACAGTTCACGATGATACAGTTAAGTTACCTTCCATATACAGTATAAGAATCTGCTAAGAGGTCTGGACCTTTATGGCACAGGAGTGCACTAATGTGGCTGTTCCCTACATCACCACACTGGCAAAAGTGTTACAGGCTGTTTTATTTTAATTTTATATTTCGAGGTTGGATGTTTGCACGTAGGGCGCACCAATTAGTGTCACTTCATTAGTCAGTATGTGTTACACCTGTGCTGGCTTGTCCATCTCATTAATTGGAAGGTGATATTTAAGAGTGTCTGGCCCAGGTTATATTTAAGAGTGTCTGGCCCAGGTGATATTTAAGAGTGTCTGGCCCATGTGATATTTAAGAGTGTCTGGCCCATGTGATATTTAAGAGTGGCTGGCCCAGGGGATATTTAAGAGAGTCTGGCCCAGGTGATATTTAAGAGCGTCTGGCCCAGGTGATATTTAAGAGTGGCTGGCCCATGTGATATTTAAGAGTGTATGGCCCAGGTGATATTTAAGAGTGTCTGGCCCAGGTGATATTTAAGAGTGGCTGGCCCATGTGATATTTAAGAGTGGCTGGCCCATGTGATATTTAAGAGTGTCTGGCCCATGTGATATTTAAGAGTGTCTGGCCCAGGTGATATTTAAGAGTGTCTGGCCCAGGTGATATTTAAGAGCGTCTGGCCCAGGTGATATTTAAGAGCGTCTGGCCCAGGTGATATTTAAGAGCGTCTGGCCCAGGTGATATTTAAGAGCGTCTGGCCCAGGTGATATTTAAGAGTGTCTGGCCCATGTGATATTTAAGAGTGTCTGGCCCAGGTGAAATTTAAGAGTGTCTGGCCAATGTGATATTTAAGAGTGGCTGGACCATGTGATATTTAAGAGTGTCTGGCCCAGGTGATATTTAAGAGTGTCTGGCCCAGGTGATATTTAAGAGTGTCTGGCCCAGGTGATATTTAAGAGTGTCTGGCCCAGGTGATATTTAAGAGTGTCTGGCCCAGGTGATATTTAAGAGTGGCTGGCCCAGGGGATATTTAAGAGTGTCTGGCCCAGGTGATATTTAAGAGTGTCTGGCCCAGGTGATATTTAAGAGTGTCTGGCCCAGGTGATATTTAAGAGTGTCTGGCCCAGGTGATATTTAAGAGTGTCTGGCCCAGGTGATATTTAAGAGTGTCTGGCCCAGGTGATATTTAAGAGTGTCTGGCCCAGGTGATATTTAAGAGCGTCTGGCCCAGGTGATATTTAAGAGTATCTGGCCCAGTGCTCCAGTTGTCTAACTAGATGTGAAAGGTTAACTCCTTTAGTTGTCTTGGTAGATGTGGAGAGTTAACTCCTTTAGTTGTCTTGGTAGATGTGGAGGGTTAACTCCTTTAGTTGTCTTGGTAGATGTGGAGGGTTAACTCCTTTAGTTGTCTTGGTAGATGTGGAGGGTTAACTCCTCTAGTTGTATTGATAGATGTGGATGGATACCTCCTTTAGTTGTCTTGAGAGATGTGGAGGGTTAACTCCTCTAGGTTTCTTGGTAGATGTGGAGGGTTAACTCCTTTAGTTGTCTTGGTAGATGTGGAGGGTTAACTCCTTTAGTTGTCTTGGTAGATGTGGAGGGTTAACTCCTTTAGTTGTCTTGGTAGATGTGGAGGGTTAACTCCTTTAGTTGTCTTGGTAGATGTGGAGGGTTAACTCCTCTAGTTGTCTTGGTAGATGTGGAGGGTTAACTCCTCTAGTTGTCTAAGTAGATGTGGAGGGTTAACTCCTTTAGTTGTCTTGATAGATGTGGAGGGTTAACTCCTTTAGTTGTCTTGATAGATGTGGAGGGTCAACTCCTCTAGTTGTCTTGGTAGATGTGGAGGGTTAACTCCTCTTGTTGTCTTGGTAGATGTGGAGGGTTAACTCCTTTAGTTGTCTTGGTAGATGTGGAGGGTTAACTCCTCTAGTTGTCTTGGTAGATGTGGAGGGTTAACTCCTCTAGTTGTCTTGGTAGATGTGGAGGGTTAACTCCTCTAGTTGTCTTGGTAGATGTGGAGGGTTAACTCCTCTAGTTGTCTTGGTAGATGTGGAGGGTTAACTCCTCTAGTTGTCTTGATAGATGTGGAGGGTTAACTCCTCTAGTTGTCTTGGTAGATGTGGAGGGTTAACTCCTTTAGTTGTCTCTCCCTATTTTCATTTCTAGACAAACAATCCTTTATCTGATCGTCCCTCTTCAGTTTGCTCCACTTTCTTGCTTCCTGACTTTAAGTTTGTTGTGCCTTTTTCTTTTGTTTGCCTCTTCCTGGTACATTTGGTGGGTCTCATGGTGGGTGTCTTTTATATTCCAGTTGATGTTGCTAGTCAACTTTCAGTGGACACCCCTGTAGTGTCTTTCAGAACCCCTCCTAAAAGCCCACCGGTTTCGTTTTGGTTGTTGTCAATGACTCTTTGTAAATTCCCCTTTTCAGATTAGAGCAGACCTTGATGAACTCAGATTAGAGCAGACCTAGATGAACTCAGATTAGAGCAGACCTAGATGAACTCAGATTACAGCACACCTAGATGAACTCAGATTACAGCAGACCTAGATGAATTTAGATTAGAGCAGACCTAGATGAACTCAGATTACAGCAGACCTAGATGAATTTAGATTAGATCAGACCTAGATTAACTCAGATTACAGCAGACCTAGATGAAACCCGATTAGTGCAGACCTAGATGAACTCAGATTAGAGCAGACCTAAATTAACTAAATTAGAGCAGACCTAGATGAACTCAGATTATTTCAGACCTAGATGAAACCAGATTAGAGCAGACCTAGATTAACTCAGATTAGAGCAGACCTAATGGAACTCAGATTAGAGCAGACCTATATGAACTCAGATTAGATCAGACCTAGATTAACTCAGATTAGATCAGACCTAGAGGAACTCAGATTAGATCAAATAAAGTATCAAGTTGTTAATTGTGAGCTAGATTCGGGCATATTCCTTCCTAGAGAGCAAACCTACAAAAATATACATCACAGACTAGAACTAACTTGTTTAGTAAGGACAGACTAGACCTAACTTGTTTAGTAAGGACAGACTAGACCTAACTTGTTTAGTAAGGACAGACTAGATCTAACTTGTTTAGTAAGGACAGACTAGATCTAACTTGTTTAGTAAGGACAGACTAGATCTAACTTGTTTAGTAAGGACAGACTAGACCTAACTTGTTTAGTAAGGACAGAATAGATCTAACTTGTTTAGTAAGGACAGACTAGACCTAACAGGTTTAGTAAGGACAGACAAGATCACAAAAAAGCACATAAAATGTTTTTACTGTACCTGGTGTTTTAAAATAAATGTAATCTCTATTTTCTGGTGCTCGGTGTCCCTGTAGATCTGTATGAGGCCGTGTGAGAAGTTGATTGGATGTTCTGCAAGCTTTTCTCTCTCTGTGTGTGTGTGTGTGTGTGTGTGTGTGTGTGTGTGTGTGTGTGTGTGTGTGTGTGTGTGTGTGTGTGTGTGTGTGTGTGTGTGTGTGTGTGTGTGTGTGTGTGTGTGTGTGTGTGTGTGTGTGTGTGTGTGTGTGTGTGTGTGTGTGTGTGTGTGTGTGTGTGTGTGTGTGTGTGCGTGCGTGCGTGCGTGTGTGTGTGTGTGTGTGTGTGTGTGTGTGTGTGTGTGTGTGTGTGTGTGTTTCATAATTTACTCTGGGGGCAGGACTCACCATGAAGGTCTCAGGAAATGAAACTGAAAGTAATCCAGTCTTGGCCTGGGCTGTGTTACATACCACACATTCCCTACTTTCTGCCTCCTAGATTCATAAAGCGTCTCTGAATCAGTGTTATGATCTAGGATCAGTTCTAATCCTTATAATCATAATGAAAGAGATTACAACGACAGGGGGACCTGATCCTAGACCAGCAGTAGTCTGAGACGCTTTTTGAATACGGGCCCAGATGTTTGAGCTACTGCCAAGGGCTCAACCCTTTCCTCCTTTTAGGGGCCCGTGAGCTCTGGTTTCACCTCCTTGGGGGACTGTTTACATTCAAACTAGCACTGTTGAACTGACTGCAATAGTATCAGTCAGTGGAGACCCGTTATTCAGGTTCTGTTATAAGCCCCTCTTTTTTTTCTAGCCTGTTCTGCATATTACTTTATTTCCTCCTTTAGCACCTGTTAGAGGTGTTAAAGGAGTTACTAGACTGGTCACCAATCAGACCTGTTAGAGGTGGTAAAGGAGTTACTAGACTGGTCACCAATCAGACCTGTTAGAGGTGGTAAAGGAGTTACTAGACTGGTCACCAATCAGACCTGTTAGAGGTGTTGAAGGAGTTACTAGACTGGTCACCAATCAGACCTGTTAGAGGTACTAAAGGGGTTACTAGACTGGTCACCAATCAGACCTGTTAGAGATGGTAAAGGAGTTACTAGACTGGTCACCAATCAGACCTGTTAGAGGTGGTAAAGGAGTTACTAGACTGGTCACCAATCAGACCTGTTAGAGGTGATAAAGGAGTTACTAGACTGGTCACCAATCAGACCTGTCAGAGGTAATAAAGGAGTTACTAGACTGGTCACCAATCAGACCTGTTAGAGATGGTAAAGGAGTTACTAGACTGGTCATCAATCAGACCTGTTAGAGGTGATAAAGGAGTTACTAGACTGGTCACCAATCAGACCTGTTAGAGGTGTTAAAGGGGTTACTAGACTGGTCACCAATCAGACCTGTCAGAGGTACTAAAGGAGTTACTAGACTGGTCACCAATCAGACCTGTTAGAGATGGTAAAGGAGTTACTAGACTGGTCACCAATCAGACCTGTTAGAGGTGTTAAAGGAGTTACTAGACTGGTCACCAATCAGACCTGTTAGAGGTGTTAAAGGAGTTACTAGATTGGTCACCAATCAGACCTGTTAGAGGTGGTAAAGGAGTTACTAGACTGGTCACCAATCAGACCTGTTAGAGGTGTTAAAGGAGTTACTAGACTGGTCACCAATCAGACCTGTTAGAGGTGTTAAAGGGGTTACTAGACTGGTCACCAATCAGACCTGTTAGAGGTACTAAAGGAGTTACTAGACTGGTCACCAATCAGACCTGTTAGAGGTGTTAAAGGGGTTACTAGACTGGTCACCAATCAGACCTGTCAGAGGTACTAAAGGAGTTACTAGACTGGTCACCAATCAGACCTGTTAGAGGTGTTAAAGGAGTTACTAGACTGGTCACCAATCAGACCTGTTAGAGGTGGTAGAGGAGTTACTAGACTGGTCAGCAATCAGACCTGTTAGAGGTGTTAAAGGGGTTACTAGACTGGTCACCAATCAGACCTGTTAGAGGTGTTAAAGGAGTTACTAGACTGGTCACCAATCAGACCTGTTAGAGGTGTTAAAGGAGTTACTAGACTGGTCACCAATCAGACCTGTTAGAGGTGTTAAAGGAGTTACTAGACTGGTCACCAATCAGACCTGTTAGAGGTGTTAAAGGAGTTACTAGACTGGTCACCAATCAGACCTGTTAGAGGTGTTAAAGGAGTTACTAGACTGGTCACCAATCAGACCTGTTAGAGGTGTTAAAGGGGTTACTAGACTGGTCACCAATCAGACCTGTTAGAGGTGTTAAAGGAGGTACTAGACTGGTCACCAGACCTGTTAGAGGTGGTAAAGGGGTTACTAGACTGGTCACCAATCAGACCTGTTAGAGGTGTTAAAGGAGTTACTAGACTGGTCACCAATCAGACCTGTTAGAGGTGTTAAAGGAGTTACTAGACTGGTCACCAATCAGACCTGTTAGAGGTGGTATAGGAGTTACTAGACTGGTCACCAATCAGACCTGTTAGTGGTGGTAAAGGAGTTAGAGGGGGATAGGTTGGTAAAGTGTAGTACCGAATTAATATCTTGTTTCTGCTGTTTCTATTTAACATATATAAATAAAGGCTGTCAATAACACTGAAACAAAGCAGTGGTGTTGTTCCCTCATGTCCCCCTCACACATAGTACTGCCTGGATTACACCACATAATACTGCCTGGATTACACCAAATAATACTGCCTGGATTACAACACATAGTACTGCCTGGATTACACCACATAATACTGCCTGGATTACAACACATAGTACTGCCTGGATTACACAACATAATACTGCCTGTTTTACACCACATAATACTGCCTGGATTACACCACATAGTACTGCCTGGATTACACCACATAGTACTGCCTGGATGACACCACATAATACTGCCTGTTTTACACCACATAATACTGCCTGGATTACACCACATAATACTGCCTGGATTACACCACATAATACTGCGTGGATTACACCACATAATACTGCCTGGATTACACCACATAATACTGCCTGGATGACACCACATAATACTGCCTGGATTACACCACATAATACTGCCTGGATTACACCACATAATACTGCCTGGATTACACCACATAATACTGCCAGGATTACACCACATAATACTGCCTGGATTACACCACATAATACTGTCTGGATTACACCACATAATACTGCCTGGATTACACCACATAATACTGCCTGGATTACACCACATAATACTGCCTGGATTACGCCATATAATACTGACTGGATTACACCACATAGTACTGCCTGGATTACACCACATAGTACTGCCTGGATTACACCACATAGTACTGCCTGGATTACACCACATAATACTGCCTGGATTACACCACATAGCACAGGGAGGCTGTATCAACGTGAACTGATGTGTGTCGGCGTCTTCATACCTCTCTTTGTTTTTCTCCATCACTCTCCATCTCTTTCTCCTCTTCCGTCAGTCTGGAGTGCTGTTCCATCTGTGGCCACACGGTGGAGTGAGAAGATCATGTAGAAACACATGATCAACAGATAGCTGATTTACGTGGCCATTTAAATCCCTGTAAATCCACTCCACAGTGGCATATCAACTTGAAACTTGTCAGCACTATCATGGACGTCTCTAAGATGAACCACACTGAATGTTGTACTGAGATCTCTAAAAGAAAAACATGGAAACTATTAACAAATCATTATTTACAACTAATGTTCAAAACCTTCTGGAATCATCTTCTCCTTTATGAACAATACATCAGATTCACTTCAGATGTTTAGTCTTTAATAGTTTTGAGAAAAAATAGTTGCTACATTCAAATATGGCCGCACTCCTACCTATAGACACATGTTAGCACACATGCTAATGCTACAACATACTTTAAACATCTACTCATGAACCATAGATCAGATTGACTCTAGATTTGGTATATAGACTTGGTAGACTGGTATATAGATTTGGTATATAGACTTGGTAGACTGGTATATAGATTTGGTATATAGACTTGGTAGATAGACTCAATGAATTAGCCTCTAAAGAATTTGAGAATGATTACTTGTTGCATTCGTTGTCGGCCACTAGATGAAATGTTCTTATGTAGTTGATTTGCAAATCCAATCAGCTTTCCACATTGATTTAATGTTATCACATTTATGTTTTGGGATAAAGTGAAGAGGAAACTACATGGATTACAACCAGGGAAGGTGAAAAATGTCAAAATACAACAACAAAAAATAACATAAAGATCAATCTTTGAAAAATAAACTACCAAATACTTGTATTTTGAAGTGTATTTAATTAAAATGCATGTATTTTGTATTTTAAAATACAGAAGTACATTATCCAGTAGCAGGCCCCACCAGCAACAACCCTCTCAGTAATGGTAACAGAAACAGTTGACTTGCTCTGACTGTGATACAGTATGTTGCTGTTTATCTGCCTCAGTTGAATGCACTGAAGTCACTCTGGATAAGAGTGTCTGATAAATGACCAAATGTATTAGTGAAAATGAACATAGATCTGGCCCAAACCTTTCCCAGAAGCCTGGTTACAGTATGGTACAGTAGCTTTCCCAGAAGCCTGGTTACAGTATGGTACAGTAGCTTTCCCAGAAGCCTGGTTACAGTATGGTACAGTAGCTTTCCCAGAAGCCTGGTTACAGTATGGTACAGTAGCTTTCCCAGAAGCCTGGTTACAGTATGGTACAGTAACTTTCCCAGAAGCCTGGTGCAGCTCTGGGAGCAGCTCTGGGTGCAGCTCTGGGTGGAGCTCTGGGTCCACCTTCCATATCAATCCTGGTATCCCCAGACTCCCTGGGGGCGATGCCCTGATACATAATTACATATTGCTCGTGGGTGGAATAGCCCGCCTGTTCCAGGAAGTTACTCAGTGACATGTCTGTGGATGGATGGCCACATATGATCATGATCAACTCCCTGCTGATGCAATATGTGTTGAGTGGGGCGAAGTTCTTCAGGTCCTCGTGCTGGGTCACATAGACCTTATCCACTGTCCTGTCTGGACGCATACTGATGATGAGGCGGTCCATGTTGCTGGTATCTATGTGATGAGTGTAGTCCTCACTGACATAATTAGGCATGGATTTAGATGCTGGGGGGTGGAGGTTGCCCACCTCATAGAATGTGTAGCCATCATCAGGAAGCAGCTTCTTGCAGATGTTGTTGTCACACTGAAGTCTGTTCTCGAAGAGACGGAAACCAAAGCCTCCCTCTTTGGGGTCGTAATTTGCAACCATCTGGTTGTCATTTTTGATGACGATGTAATCTTTGGCGAACCAGAAAAGGAGCTTGAGTCCGTGCCTGGGTGAGGGACAACCAAACCTAGAAGTTCTCAGCTCCGCCATATTGTTCAATGTTTGAATCTGAACCATGGTACCACTGGGGGGGGGGGGGGGGGGGGAGAGAGAGAGAGAGAAAACAGACAGCATTAAACAATACAGTTCATGGTGATACAGTTAAGTTACCTTCCATATACAGTATAAGCCTCTGCTAAGAGGTCTGGACCTTTATGGCACAGGAGTGCACTAATGTGGCTGTTCCCTACATCACTACACTGGCAAAAGTGTTACAGGGTGTTTTATTTTATTTTTATATTTCGAGGTTGGATGTTAGCATGTAGGGAGCACCAATTGGTGTCACCTCGTTAGTCAGTATGTGTTACACCTGTGCTGGCTTGTCCGTCTCGTTAATTGGAAAGTGATGTTTAAGAGCGGCTGGTCCAGGTGATATTTAAGAGCGGCTGGCCCAGGTGATATTTAAGAGCGGCTGGCCCAGGATATATTTAAGAGCGGCTGGCCCAGGTGATATTTAAGAGCGGCTGGCCCAGGTGATATTTAAGAGCGGCTGGCCCATGTGATATTTAAGAGCGGCTGGCCCATGTGATATTTAAGAGCGGCTGGCCCATGTGATATTTAAGAGAGTCTGGCCCAGGTGATATTTAAGAGCGGCTGGCCCATGTGATATTTAAGAGTGGCTGGCCCAGGTGATATTTAAGAGTGCCTGGCCCAGGTGATATTTAAGAGTGCCTGGCCCATGTGATATTTAAGAGCGGCTGGCCCATATGATATTCAAGAGTGCCTGGCCCAGGTGATATTTAAGAGTGCCTGGCCCAGGTGATATTTAAGAGCAGCTGGCCCAGGTTATATTTAAGAGCGGCTGGCCAAGTGCTTCATTTGTCTTGATAGATCTAGAAGGTTAGCACTGTTGGATTCTGGGTTAAATGTGGAACATTGCAATACTAGAGACATGATAGATCAGAAGTAATACTATAGTTTGTGAGGGGGGATAGAGACTGGTTGTTACATCATTAATACTATAGTATCTGAGGGGGGATAGAGACTGGTTGTTACATCAGTAATACTATAGTATCTGAGGGGGGATAGAGACTGGTTGTTACATCAGTAATACTATAGTATCTGAGGGGTGATAGAGTCTGGTTGTTACATCAGTAATACTATAGTATCTGAGGGGGGATAGAGACTGGTTGTTACATCAGTAATACTATAGTATCTGAGGGGTGATAGAGACTGGTTGTTACATCAGTAATACTATAGTATCTGAGGGGGGATAGAGACTGGTTGTTACATCAGTAATACTATAGTATCTGAGGGGGGATAGAGACTGGTTGTTACATCAGTAATACTATAGTATCTGAGGGGGGATAGAGACTGGTTGTTACATCAGTAATACTATAGTATCTGAGGGGGGATAGAGACTGGTTGTTACATCAGTAATACTATAGTATCTGAGGGGGGATAGAGACTGGTTGTTACATCAGTAATACTATAGTATCTGAGGGGGGATAGAGACTGGTTGTTACATCAGTAATACTATAGTATCTGAGGGGGGATAGAGACTGGTTGTTACATCAGTAATACTATAGTATCTGAGGGAGGATAGAGACTGGTTGTTACATCAGTAATACTATAGTATCTGAGGGGGGATAGAGACTGGTTGTCACATCAGTAATACTATAGTATCTGAGGGCGGATAGAGACTGGTTGTTACATCAGTAATACTATAGTATCTGAGGGGGGATAGAGACTGGTTGTTATATCAGTAATACTATAGTATCTGAGGGGGGATAGAGACTGGTTGTTACATCAGTAATACTATAGTATCTGAGGGGGGATAGAGACTGGTTGTTACATCAGTATTACTATAGTATCTGGGGGGGATAGAGACTGGTTGTTACATCAGTAATACTATAGTATCTGTGGGGGGATAGAGACTGGTTGTTACATCAGTAATACTATAGTATCTGAGGGGGGATAGAGACTGGTTGTTACATCAGTAATACTATAGTATCTGAGGGGGGATAGAGACTGGTTGTTACATCAGTAATACTATAGTATCTGAGGGGGGATAGAGACTGGTTGTTACATCAGTAATACTATAGTATCTGAGGGGGGATAGAGACTGGTTGTTACATCAGTAATACTATAGTATCTGAGGGGTGATAGAGTCTGGTTGTTACATCAGTAATACTATAGTATCTGAGGGGGGATAGAGACTGGTTGTTACATCAGTAATACTATAGTATCTGAGGGGTGATAGAGACTGGTTGTTACATCAGTAATACTATAGTATCTGAGGGGGGATAGAGACTGGTTGTTACATCAGTAATACTATAGTATCTGAGGGGGGATAGAGACTGGTTGTTACATCAGTAATACTATAGTATCTGAGGGGGGATAGAGACTGGTTGTTACATCAGTAATACTATAGTATCTGAGGGGGGATAGAGACTGGTTGTTACATCAGTAATACTATAGTATCTGAGGGGGGATAGAGACTGGTTGTTACATCAGTAATACTATAGTATCTGAGGGGGGATAGAGACTGGTTGTTACATCAGTAATACTATAGTATCTGAGGGGGGATAGAGACTGGTTGTTACATCAGTAATACTATAGTATCTGAGGGAGGATAGAGACTGGTTGTTACATCAGTAATACTATAGTATCTGAGGGGGGATAGAGACTGGTTGTCACATCAGTAATACTATAGTATCTGAGGGGGGATAGAGACTGGTTGTTACATCAGTAATACTATAGTATCTGAGGGGGGATAGAGACTGGTTGTTATATCAGTAATACTATAGTATCTGAGGGGGGATAGAGACTGGTTGTTACATCAGTAATACTATAGTATCTGAGGGGGGATAGAGACTGGTTGTTACATCAGTATTACTATAGTATCTGGGGGGGATAGAGACTGGTTGTTACATCAGTAATACTATAGTATCTGAGGGGGGATAGAGACTGGTTGTTACATCAGTAATACTATAGTATCTGAGGGGGGATAGAGACTGGTTGTTACATCAGTAATACTATAGTATCTGAGGGGGGATAGAGACTGGTTGTTACATCAGTAATACTATAGTATCTGAGGGGGGATAGAGACTGGTTGTTACATCAGTAATACTATAGTATCTGAGGGGGGATAGAGACTGGTTGTTACATCAGTAATACTATAGTATCTGAGGGGGGATAGAGACTGGTTGTTACATCAGTAATACTATAGTATATGAGGGGGGATAGAGACTGGTTGTTACATCAGTAATACTATAGTATCTGAGGGGTGATACAGACTGGTTGTTACATCAGTAATACTATAGTATCTGAGGGGGGATAGAGACTGGTTGTTACATCAGTAATACTATAGTATCTGAGGGGGGATAGAGACTGGTTGTTACATCAGTAATACTATAGTATCTGAGGGGGGATAGAGACTGGTTGTTACATCAGTAATACTATAGTATCTGAGGGGGGATAGAGACTGGTTGTTACATCAGTAATACTATAGTATATGAGGGGGGATAGAGACTGGTTGTTACATCAGTAATACTATAGTATCTGAGGGGTGATAGAGACTGGTTGTTACATCAGTAATACTATAGTATCTGAGGGTTGATAGAGACTGGTTGTTACATCAGTAATACTATAGTATCTGAGGGGGGATAGAGACTGGTTGTTACATCATTAATACTATAGTATCTGAGGGGGGATAGAGACTGGTTGTTACATCAGTAATACTATAGTATCTGAGGGGGGATAGAGACTGGTTGTTACATCAGTAATACTATAGTATCTGAGGGGGGATAGAGACTGGTTGTTACATCAGTAATACTATAGTATCTGAGGGGGGATAGAGACTGGTTGTTACATCAGTAATACTATAGTATCTGAGGGGGGATAGAGACTGGTTGTTACATCAGTAATACTATAGTTTCTGAGGGGTGATAGAGACTGGTTGTTACATAATTAATACCTTTCCCAGAAGCCTGGTTACAGTATGGTACAGTAGCTTTCCCAGAAGCCTGGTTACAGTATGGAACAATACCTTTCCCAGAAGCCTGGTTACAGTATGGTACAGTAGCTTTCCCAGAAGCCTGATTACAGTATGGTACAGTAGCTTTCCCAGAAGCCTGGTTACAGTATGGTACAATACCTTTCCCAGAAGCCTGGTTACAGTATGGTACAGTAGCTTTCCCAGAAGCCTGGTTACAGTATGGTACAATACCTTTCCCAGAAGCCTGGTTACAGTATGGTACAGTAGCTTTCCCAGAAGCCTGGTTACAGTATGGTACAATACCTTTCCCAGAAGCCTGGTTACAGTATGGTACAATAGCTTTCCCAGAAGCCTGGTTACAGTATGGTACAATACCTTTCCCAGAAGCCTGGTTACAGTATGGTACAATACCTTTCCCAGAAGCCTGGTTACAGTATGGTACAATAGCTTTCCCAGAAGCCTGGTTACAGTATGGTACAGTAGCTTTCCCAGAAGCCTGGTTACAGTATGGTACAATAGCTTTCCCAGAAGCCTGGTTACAGTATGGTACAGTAGCTTTCCCAGAAGCCTGGTTACAGTATGGTACAGTAGCTTTCCCAGAAGCCTGGTTACAGTATGGTACAATACCTTTCCCAGAAGCCTGGTTACAGTATGGAACAATACCTTTCCCAGAAGCCTGGTTACAGTATGGTACAGTAGCTTTCCCAGAAGCCTGGTTACAGTATGGTACAATACCTTTCCCAGAAGCCTGGTTACAGTATGGGACAGTACCTTTCCCAGAAGCCTGGTTACAGTATGGAACAATACCTTTCCCAGAATCCTGGTTACAGTATGGTACAGTAGCTTTCCCAGAAGCCTGGTTACAGTATGGTACAGTACCTTTCCCAGAAGCCTGGTTACAGTATGGAACAGTACCTTTCCCAGAAGCCTGGTTACAGTATGGTACAGTAGCTTTCCCAGAAGCCTGGTTACAGTATGGTACAGTAGCTTTCCCAGAAGCTTGGTTACAGTATGGTAGGTATGTTACAGTATGGTACTCCAACCCGTAATACTTCCGGGTTGGAGCGAGCGGTCGCATTTCGCACTTCGCTCCGCAGGTAGTATAACTTTTCATTACATTTCATTACATTTCATTATAGTACAACGGTTTGATTTGTCTGATCTTAGCAATTTCTTCTTAGCTAGCTACATAGCCGTCTTTGTATCAAAGATAATTGCGTAATTATCGTAATTCGTCGTCCTAACGTAGTCAACACTGCTATCTGCCCAGCAGCTAGCCAGCTAGCAAACGTCCACCGTCTACCGAATAGCAGCACTGTAGAAACTATTACACTCAACGGAACGACTTGATTAGTGTAGTGTTAGCTAGCTACATAGTTGTCTTTGCTGTCTTCGTATCCAAGATAATTGTGTAGTTTAGAGTGTGTAGTTTTAGAGTGATTATCTTAATTTACCGAGGTTAGCTAGCCAGCTATTTGTCGTCCTTAACGTAGGAAACACTGCTAGCTAGCCAACAGCTAGCCAACGTCTACCGAATAGAACTTCCGCATTCAACAACCCGGTCGCATTCCGCTTCGCTCCACAGGTAGTATCACATTTCATTTCATTTCATTACAGTACAACGGTTTGATTTGTTTGATCGTAGCTAGCTACATAGCTAGCTACATAGCCGTCTTTGTATCAAAGATAATTGTGTAGTCTAGAGCGATTTTCTAGGTTAGCTAGCCAGCTATTGTCGTTCTTTTAACGCAACGTAACGTAATCAACACTGCTAGCTAGCCAGCTAGCCACCGAATAGCAGCACTGTAGAAACTATTACACTCAACGGAACGACTTGATTAGTGTAGTGTTAGCTAGCTACATAGTTGTCTTTGCTGTCTTTGTATCTAAGATAACTGTGGAGTCTAGAGTAATTTCGGTTAGCTAGCCAGCTATTTTCGTCCGCTGCGCTGCCGTTCTCCTACCTAGTCAACACTGCTAGTCAACACTGCTAACACTGCTAACACTGCTAGCTAGCCAACTTCTACCGAATAGCAGCACTGTAGAAACTATTACATTACAACGGAACGATTTGATTAGTGTAGTGTTAGCTAGCTACATAGTTGTCTTTGCTGTCCTTGTTCTAAGACAATTGTGTAGTTTAGACTAATTATCTAGCCAGTTACCTGGCCAGCTACACTTTCAAACAAAGTCAACAACGCAGCCACTGCTAGCTAGCCTACTTCAGCAGTACTGTATCATTTTAATCATTTTAGTCAATAAGATTTTTGCTACGTAAGCTTAACTTTCTGAACATTCGAGACGTGTAGTCCACTTGTCATTCCAATCTCCTTTGCATTAGCGTAGCCTCTTCTGTAGCCTGTCAACTATGTGTCTGTCTATCCCTGTTCTCTCCTCTCTGCACAGACCATACAAACGCTTCACACCGCGTGGCCGCGGCCACCCTAACCTGGTGGTCCCAGCGCGCACGACCCACGTGGAGTTCCAGGTCTCCGGTAGCCTCTGGAACTGCCGATCTGCGGCCAACAAGGCAGAGTTCATCTCAGCCTATGCTTCCCTCCAGTCCCTCGACTTCTTGGCACTGACGGAAACATGGATCACCACAGATAACACTGCTACTCCTACTGCTCTCTCTTCGTCCGCCCACGTGTTCTCGCACACCCCGAGAGCTTCTGGTCAGCGGGGTGGTGGCACCGGGATCCTCATCTCTCCCAAGTGGTCATTCTCTCTTTCTCCCCTTACCCATCTGTCTATCGCCTCCTTTGAATTCCATGCTGTCACAGTTACCAGCCCTTTCAAGCTTAACATCCTTATCATTTATCGCCCTCCAGGTTCCCTCGGAGAGTTCATCAATGAGCTTGATGCCTTGATAAGCTCCTTTCCTGAGGACGGCTCACCTCTCACAGTTCTGGGCGACTTTAACCTCCCCACGTCTACCTTTGACTCATTCCTCTCTGCCTCCTTCTTTCCACTCCTCTCCTCTTTTGACCTCACCCTCTCACCTTCCCCCCCTACTCACAAGGCAGGCAATACGCTTGACCTCATCTTTACTAGATGCTGTTCTTCCACTAACCTCATTGCAACTCCCCTCCAAGTCTCCGACCACTACCTTGTATCCTTTTCCCTCTCGCTCTCATCCAACACTTCCCACACTGCCCCTACTCGGATGGTATCGCGCCGTCCCAACCTTCGCTCTCTCTCCCCCGCTACTCTCTCCTCTTCCATCCTATCATCTCTTCCCTCTGCTCAAACCTTCTCCAACCTATCTCCTGATTCTGCCTCCTCAACCCTCCTCTCCTCCCTTTCTGCATCCTTTGACTCTCTATGTCCCCTATCCTCCAGGCCGGCTCGGTCCTCCCCTCCCGCTCCGTGGCTCGACGACTCATTGCGAGCTCACAGAACAGGGCTCCGGGCAGCCGAGCGGAAATGGAGGAAAACTCGCCTCCCTGCGGACCTGGCATCCTTTCACTCCCTCCTCTCTACATTTTCCTCTTCTGTCTCTGCTGCTAAAGCCACTTTCTACCACTCTAAATTCCAAGCATCTGCCTCTAACCCTAGGAAGCTCTTTGCCACCTTCTCCTCCCTCCTGAATCCTCCTCCCCCTCCCCCCCCCCCCCCCTCCTCCCTCTCTGCAGATGACTTCGTCAACCATTTTGAAAAGAAGGTCGACGACATCCGATCCTCGTTTGCTAAGTCAAACGACACCGCTGGTTCTGCTCACACTGCCCTACCCTGTGCTCTGACCTCTTTCTCCCCTCTCTCTCCAGATGAAATCTCGCGTCTTGTGACGGCCGGCCGCCCAACAACCTGCCCGCTTGACCCTATCCCCTCTTCTCTTCTCCAGACCATTTCCGGAGACCTTCTCCCTTACCTCACCTCGCTCATCAACTCATCCCTGACCGCTGGCTACGTCCCTTCCGTCTTCAAGAGAGCGAGAGTTGCACCCCTTCTGAAAAAACCTACACTCGATCCCTCCGATGTCAACAACTACAGACCAGTATCCCTTCTTTCTTTTCTCTCCAAAACTCTTGAACGTGCCGTCCTTGGCCAGCTCTCCTGCTATCTCTCTCAGAATGACCTTCTTGATCCAAATCAGTCAGGTTTCAAGACTAGTCATTCAACTGAGACTGCTCTTCTCTGTATCACGGAGGCGCTCCGCACTGCTAAAGCTAACTCTCTCTCCTCTGCTCTCATCCTTCTAGACCTATCGGCTGCCTTCGATACTGTGAACCATCAGATCCTCCTCTCCACCCTCTCCGAGTTGGGCATCTCCGGCGCGGCCCACGCTTGGATTGCGTCCTACCTGACAGGTCGCTCCTACCAGGTGGCGTGGCGAGAATCTGTCTCCTCACCACGTGCTCTCACCACTGGTGTCCCCCAGGGCTCTGTTCTAGGCCCTCTCCTATTCTCGCTATACACCAAGTCACTTGGCTCTGTCATAACCTCACATGGTCTCTCCTATCATTGCTATGCAGACGACACACAATTAATCTTCTCCTTTCCCCCTTCTGATGACCAGGTGGCGAATCGCATCTCTGCATGTCTGGCAGACATATCAGTGTGGATGACGGATCACCACCTCAAGCTGAACCTCGGCAAGACGGAGCTGCTCTTCCTCCCGGGGAAGGACTGCCCGTTCCATGATCTCGCCATCACGGTTGACAACTCCATTGTGTCCTCCTCCCAGAGCGCTAAGAACCTTGGCGTGATCCTGGACAACACCCTGTCGTTCTCAACTAACATCAAGGCGGTGGCCCGTTCCTGTAGGTTCATGCTCTACAACATCCGCAGAGTACGACCCTGCCTCACACAGGAAGCGGCGCAGGTCCTAATCCAGGAACTTGTCATCTCCCGTCTGGATTACTGCAACTCGCTGTTGGCTGGGCTCCCTGCCTGTGCCATTAAACCCCTACAACTCATCCAGAACGCCGCAGCCCGTCTGGTGTTCAACCTTCCCAAGTTCTCTCACGTCACCCCGCTCCTCCGCTCTCTCCACTGGCTTCCAGTTGAAGCTCGCATCCGCTACAAGACCATGGTGCTTGCCTACGGAGCTGTGAGGGGAACGGCACCTCAGTACCTTCAGGCTCTGATCAGGCCCTACACCCAAACAAGGGCACTGCGTTCATCCACCTCTGGCCTGCTCGCCTCCCTACCACTGAGGAAGTACAGTTCCCGCTCAGCCCAGTCAAAACTGTTCGCTGCTCAGGCCCCCCAATGGTGGAACAAACTCCCTCACGACGCCAGGACAGCGGAGGCAATCACCACCTTCCGGAGACACCTGAAACCCCACCTCTTTAAGGAATACCTAGGATAGGATAAAGTAATCCATACTGGTTACAGTATGGTACAATACCTTTCCCAGAAGCCTGGTTACAGTATGGTACAATACCTTTCCCAGAAGCCTGGTTACAGTATGGTACAATACCTTTCCCAGAAGCCTGGTTACAGTATGGTACAATACCTTTCCCAGAAGCCTGGTTACAGTATGGTACAATACCTTTCCCAGAAGCCTGGTTACAGTATGGTACAGTAGCTTTCCCAGAAGCCTGGTTACAGTATGGTACAGTAGCTTTCCCAGAAGCCTGGTTACAGTATGGTACAGTGTCTTTCCCAGAAGCCTGGTTACAGTATGGTACAGTCGTTTTCCCAGAAGCCTGGTTACAGTATGGTACAGTAGCTTTCCCAGAAGCCTGGTTACAGTATGGTACAATACCTTTCCCAGAAGCCTGGTTACAGTATGGTACAATACCTTTCCCAGAAGCCTGGTTACAGTATGGTACAATACCTTTCCCAGAAGCCTGGTTACAGTATGGTAGAGTAGCTTTCCCAGAAGCCTGGTTACAGTATGGTACAGTAGCTTTCCCAGAAGCCTGGTTACAGTATGGTACAATACCTTTCCCAGAAGCCTGGTTACAGTATGGTACAGTAGCTTTCCCAGAAGCCTGGTTACAGTATGGTACAGTAGCTTTCCCAGAAGCCTGGTTACAGTATGGTACAGTGTCTTTCCCAGAAGCCTGGTTACAGTATGGTACAGTCGTTTTCCCAGAAGCCTGGTTACAGTATGGTACAGTAGCTTTCCCAGAAGCCTGGTTACAGTATGGTACAGTAGCTTTCCCAGAAGCCTGGTTACAGTATGATACAGTAGCTTTCCCAGAAGCCTGGTTACAGTATGGTACAGTAGCTTTCCCAGAAGCCTGGTTACAGTATGGTACAGTAGCTTTCCCAGAAGCCTGGTTACAGTATGGTACAGTAGCTTTCCCAGAAGCCTGGTTACAGTATGGTACAGTCGTTTTCCCAGAAGCCTGGTTACAGTATGGTACAGTAGCTTTCCCAGAAGCCTGGTTACAGTATGGTACAGTAGCTTTCCCAGAAGCCTGGTTACAGTATGGTACAGTCGTTTTCCCAGAAGCCTGGTTACAGTATGGTACAGTAGCTTTCCCAGAAGCCCTGGTTACAGTATGGTACAGTAGCTTTCCCAGAAGCCTGGTTACAGTATGGTACAGTAGCTTCCCAGAAGCCTGGTTACAGTATGGTACAATACCTTTCCCAGAAGCCTGGTTACAGTATGGTACAGTAGCTTTCCCAGAAGCCTGGTTACAGTATGGTACAGTAGCTTTCCCAGAAGCCTGGTTACAGTATGGTACAGTGTCTTTCCCAGAAGCCTGGTTACAGTATGGAACAATACCTTTCCCAGAAGCCTGGTTACAGTATGGTACAGTAGCTTTCCCAGAAGCCTGGTTACAGTATGGTACAGTACCTTTCCCAGAAGCCTGGTTACAGTATGGTACAGTCGTTTTCCCAGAAGCCTGGTTACAGTATGGTATAGTAGCTTTCCCAGAAGCCTGGTTACAGTATGGTACAGTAGCTTTCCCAGAAGCCTGGTTACAGTATGGAACAATACCTTTCCCAGAAGCCTGGTTACAGTATGGTACAATACCTTTCCCAGAAGCCTGGTTACAGTATGGTACAATACCTTTCCCAGAAGCCTGGTTACAGTATGGTACAATACCTTTCCCAGAAGCCTGGTTACAGTATGGTACAATACCTTTCCCAGAAGCCTGGTTACAGTATGGTACAGTAGCTTTCCCAGAAGCCTGGTTACAGTATGGTACAGTGTCTTTCCCAGAAGCCTGGTTACAGTATGGAACAATACCTTTCCCAGAAGCCTGGTTACAGTATGGTACAGTAGCTTTCCCAGAAGCCTGGTTACAGTATGGAACAATACCTTTCCCAGAAGCCTGGTTACAGTATGGTACAATACCTTTCCCAGAAGCCTGGTTACAGTATGGTACAATACCTTTCCCAGAAGCCTGGTTACAGTATGGTACAGTAGCTTTCCCAGAAGCCTGGTTACAGTATGGTACAGTAGCTTTCCCAGAAGCCTGGTTACAGTATGGTACAGTGTCTTTCCCAGAAGCCTGGTTACAGTATGGTACAGTCGTTTTCCCAGAAGCCTGGTTACAGTATGGTACAGTAGCTTTCCCAGAAGCCTGGTTACAGTATGGTACAATACCTTTCCCAGAAGCCTGGTTACAGTATGGTACAATACCTTTCCCAGAAGCCTGGTTACAGTATGGTACAGTAGCTTTCCCAGAAGCCTGGTTACAGTATGGTACAATACCTTTCCCAGAAGCCTGGTTACAGTATGGTACAGTAGCTTTCCCAGAAGCCTGGTTACATTATGGTACAGTAGCTTTCCCAGAAGCCTGGTTACAGTATGGTACAGTGTCTTTCCCAGAAGCCTGGTTACAGTATGGTACAGTCGTTTTCCCAGAAGCCTGGTTACAGTATGGTACAGTAGCTTTCCCAGAAGCCTGGTTACAGTATGGTACAGTAGCTTTCCCAGAAGCCTGGTTACAGTATGGTACAGTAGCTTTCCCAGAAGCCTGGTTACAGTATGGTACAGTAGCTTTCCCAGAAGCCTGGTTACAGTATGGTACAGTAGCTTTCCCAGAGGCCTGGTTACAGTATGGTACAGTAGCTTTCCCAGAAGCCTGGTTACAGTATGGTACAGTAGCTTTCCCAGAGGCCTGGTTACAGTATGGTACAGTACCTTTCCCAGAAGCCTGGTTACAGTATGGTACAGTACCTTTCCCAGAAGCCTGGTTACAGTATGGTACAGTCGTTTTCCCAGAAGCCTGGTTACAGTATGGTACAGTAGCTTTCCCAGAAGCCTGGTTACAGTATGGTACAGTAGCTTTCCCAGAAGCCTGGTTACAGTATGGTACAATACCTTTCCCAGAAGCCTGGTTACAGTATGGTACAGTAGCTTTCCCAGAAGCCTGGTTACAGTATGGTACAGTAGCTTTCCCAGAAGCCTGGTTACAGTATGGTACAGTGTCTTTCCCAGAAGCCTGGTTACAGTATGGTACAGTAGCTTTCCCAGAAGCCTGGTTACAGTATGGTACAGTAGCTTTCCCAGAGGCCTGGTTACAGTATGGTACAGTAGCTTTCCCAGAAGCCTGGTTACAGTATGGTACAGTAGCTTTCCCAGAGGCCTGGTTACAGTATGGTACAGTACCTTTCCCAGAAGCCTGGTTACAGTATGGTACAGTACCTTTCCCAGAAGCCTGGTTACAGTATGGTACAGTCGTTTTCCCAGAAGCCTGGTTACAGGATGGTACAGTAGCTTTCCCAGAAGCCTGGTTACAGTATGGTACAGTAGCTTTCCCAGAAGCCTGGTTACAGTATGGTACAATACCTTTCCCAGAAGCCTGGTTACAGTATGGTACAGTAGCTTTCCCAGAATCCTGGTTACAGTATGGTACAGTACCTTTCCCAGAAGCCTGGTTACAGTATGGTACAGTACCTTTCCCAGAAGCCTGGTTACAGTATGGTACAGTACCTTTCCCAGAAGCCTGGTTACAGTATGGTACAGTCGTTTTCCCAGAAGCCTGGTTACAGTATGGTACAGTAGCTTTCCCAGAAGCCTGGTTACAGTATGGTACAGTAGCTTTCCCAGAAGCCTGGTTACAGTATGGTACAGTAGCTTTCCCAGAAGCCTGGTTACAGTATGGTACAGTAGCTTTCCCAGAAGCCTGGTTACAGTATGGTACAGTAGCTTTCCCAGAAGCCTGGTTACAGTATGGTACAGTAGCTTTCCCAGAAGCCTGGTTACAGTATGGTACAGTAGCTTTCCCAGAAGCCTGGTTACAGTATGGTACAGTAGCTTTCCCAGAAGCCTGGTTACAGTATGGTACAGTAGCTTTCCCAGAAGCCTGGTTACAGTATGGTACAGTAGCTTTCCCAGAAGCCTGGTTACAGTATGGTACAATACCTTTCCCAGAAGCCTGGTGCAGCTCTGGGTGGAGCTCCGGGTGGAGCTCTGGATCCACCTTCCATATCAATCCTGGTATCCCCAGACTCCCTGGGGGCGATGCCCTGATACATAATTACATTTTGCTCATGGGTGGAATAGCCCGCCTGTTCCAGGAAGTTACTCAATGTATGGCCACATATGATCATGAGCAACTCCCTGCTGATGCAATATGTGTTGAGTGGGGCGAAGTTCCTCAGGTCCTCGTGCTGGGTCACATAGACCTTATCCACTATCCTGTCTGGACGCATACTGATGATGAGGCGGTCCATGTTGCTGGTATCTATGTGATGAGTGTAGTCCTCACTGACATAATTAGGCATGGATTTAGATGCTGGGGGGTGGAGGTTGCCCACCTCATAGAATGTGTAGCCATCATCAGGAAGCAGCTTCTTGCAGATGTTGTTGTCACACTGAAGTCTGTTCTCGAAGAGACGGAAACCAAAGCCTCCCTCTTTGGGGTCGTAATTTGCAACCATCTGGTTGTCATTTTTGATGACGATGTAATCTTTGGCGAACCAGAAAAGGAGCTTGAGTCCGTGCCTGGGTGAGGGACAACCAAACCTAGAAGTTCTCAGCTCCGCCATATTGTTCAATGTTTGAATCTGAACCATGGTACCACTGGGGGGGGGGGGGGGAGAAAACAGACAGCATTAAACAATACAGTTCATGGTGATACAGTTAAGTTACCTTCCATATACAGTATAAGCCTCTGCTAAGAGGTCTGGACCTTTATGGCACAGGAGTGCACTAACGTGGCTGTTCCCTACATCACTACACTGGCAAAAGTGTTACAGGGTGTTTTATTTTATTTTTATATTTCGAGGTTGGATGTTAGCATGTAGGGAGCACCAATTGGTGTCACCTCGTTAGTCAGTATGTGTTACACCTGTGCTGGCTTGTCCGTCTCGTTAATTGGAAAGTGATGTTTAAGAGCGGCTGGCCCAGGTGATATTTAAGAGCGGCTGGCCCAGGTGATATTTAAGAGCGGCTGGCCCAGTATATATTTAAGAGCGGCTGGCCCAGGTGATATTTAAGAGCGGCTGGCCCAGGTGATATTTAAGAGCGGCTGGCCCATGTGATATTTAAGAGCGGCTGGCCCATGTGATATTTAAGAGCGTCTGGCCCATGTGATATTTAAGAGCGGCTGGCCCAGGTGATATTTAAGAGTGGCTGGCCCAGGTGATATTTAAGAGAGTCTGGCCCAGGTGATATTTAAGAGCGGCTGGCCCATGTGATATTTAAGAGTGGCTGGCCCAGGTGATATTTAAGAGTGCCTGGCCCAGGTGATATTTAAGAGTGCCTGGCCCATGTGATATTTAAGAGCGGCTGGCCCATATGATATTTAAGAGTGCCTGGCCCAGGTGATATTTAAGAGTGCCTGGCCCAGGTGATATTTAAGAGCAGCTGGCCCAGGTTATATTTAAGAGCGGCTGGCCAAGTGTTTCATTTGTCTTGACAGATCTAGAAGGTTAGCACTGTTGGATTCTGGGTTAAATGTGGAACATTGCAATACTAGAGACATGATAGATCAGAAGTAATACTATAGTTTGTGAGGGGGGATAGAGACTGGTTGTTACATCATTAATACTATAGTATCTGAGGGGGGAAAGAGACTGGTTGTTACATCAGTAATACTATAGTATCTGAGGGGGGATAGAGACTGGTTGTTACATCAGTAATACTATAGTATCTGAGGGGGGATAGAGACTGGTTGTTACATCAGTAATACTATAGTATCTGAGGGGGGATAGAGACTGGTTGTTACATCAGTAATACTATAGTATCTGAGGGGGGATAGAGACTGGTTGTTACATCAGTAATACTATAGTATCTGAGGGGGGATAGAGACTGGTTGTTACATCAGTAATACTATAGTATCTGAGGGGGGATAGAGACTGGTTGTTACATCAGTAATACTATAGTATCTGAGGGGGGATAGAGACTGGTTGTTACATCAGTAATACTATAGTATCTGAGGGGTGATAGAGACTGGTTGTTACATCAGTAATACTATAGTATCTGAGGGGGGATAGAGACTGGTTGTCACATCAGTAATACTATAGTATCTGAGGGGGGATAGAGACGGGTTGTTACATCAGTAATACTATAGTTTCTGAGGGGTGATAGAGACTGGTTGTTACATCAGTAATACTATAGTATCTGGGGGGGGGGATAGAGACTGGTTGTTACATCAGTAATACTATAGTATCTGAGGGGGGATAGAGACTGGTTGTTACATCAGTAATACTATAGTATCTGAGGGGTGATAGAGACTGGTTGTTACATCAGTAATACTATAGTATCTGAGGGGGGATAGAGACTGGTTGTTACATCAGTAATACTATAGTATCTGAGGGGGGATAGAGACTGGTTGTTACATCAGTAATACTATAGTATCTGAGGGGGGATAGAGACTGGTTGTTACATCAGTAATACTATAGTATCTGAGGGGGGATAGAGACTGGTTGTTACATCAGTAATACTATAGTATCTGAGGGGGGATAGAGACTGGTTGTTACATCAGTAATACTATAGTATCTGAGGGGGGATAGAGACTGGTTGTTACATCAGTAATACTATAGTATCTGAGGGGTGATAGAGACTGGTTGTTACATCAGTAATACTATAGTATCTGAGGGGGGATAGAGACTGGTTGTTACATCAGTAATACTATAGTATCTGAGGAGTATGGGAAAAAAAAAATCTTATACTTTTACTAAAAAGTTCCCCCCTTCAGGGTCCCCAGGAACAGGACTAAAGGACACTGATCTACAGTATGGTACAGTGTCTTCCCAGAAGCCTGGTTACAGTATGGTACAATACCTTTCCCAGAAGCCTGGTGCAGCTCTGGGTGGAACTCTGGATTCAACTTCCATATTAATCCTGGTATCTACAGACTCCCTGGGGGCGATGCCCTGATACATAATTGATATTGGCTCGTGGGTGGAATAGCATGCCTGTTCCAGGAAGTTACTCAGTGACATGTTTGCGGATGGATGGCCACATATGATCATGAGCAACCCCCTGCTGATGCGATAGGTGTTGAGTGGGGCGAAGTTCCTCAGGTCCTCGTGCTGGGTCACATAGACCTTATCCACTGTCCTGTCTGGACGCATACTGATGATGAGGCGGTCCATGTTGCTGGTATCTATGTGACCAGTGTTGTACTTCCTGACATACTCAGGCATGGAATCAGATGCTATAAGGTGGAGGTTGCCCACCTCATAGAATGTGTAGCCATCATCAGGAAGCAGCCTCTTGCAGACGTCGTTTTCACACTGACGTCTGTTCTGGAAATCATGGAAACCAAAGTCTCCCTCTTCGGGGTCGTAATTTGCAACCATCTGGTTGTCATCGTCGAAGACAATGTAATCATTGGCGAACCAGAAAAGGAGCTTGAGTCCGTGCCTGGGTGAGGGACGACCAAACCTAGAAGCTCTCAGCTCCGCCATATTGTTCAATGTTCGAACCATGGTACCCCTGGGGGAGGGAGAGAGAGAGGGAGAGAGAGAGAGAGAGAGAGTGCAAGGAAACAGACAGCATTAAACAATACAGTTCATGGTGATACAGTTAAGTTACCTTCCATATACAGTATAAGCCTCTGCTAAGAGGTCTGGACCTTTATGGCACAGGAGTGCACTAACGTGGCTGTTCCCTACATCACCACACTGGCAAAAGTGTTACAGGCTGTTTAATTTAATTTTATATTTCGAGTTTGGATGTTAGCATGTAGGGCGCACCAATTGGTGTCACCTCGTTAGTCAGTATGTGTTACACCTGTGCTGGCTTGTTCGTCTCGTTAATTAGAAGGTGCTTCACCTGTGCTGGCCCAAGTGATATTTAGAGTGGCTGGCCCAGGTGATTTTAAGAGTGGACTCTTAAATATCACCTGGGCCAGCCACTCTTAAATATCACCTGGGCCAGCCGCTCTTAAATATCACCTGGGCCAGCCACTCTTAAATATAACCTGGGCCAGCCACTCTTAAATAGCACCTGGTGTCACGTTCCTGACCTGTTTTCCTTGTTTTTGTATGTGTTTAGTTGGTCAGGGCGTGAGTTGGGGTGGGCATTCTATGTTATGTGTTTCTATGTTTAGGTTAATTGCCTATTGGCCTGATATGGTTCTCAATCAGGGACAGGTGTTTTACGTTTCCTCTGATTGAGAACCATATTAAGGTAGGTTGTTCACACTGTTTGTTTGTGGGTGATTGTTGCTGTGTCTGTGTCTGTGCACCACACGGTACTGTCTCGTTCGTTCACGTCGTTTATTTGTTTTGTATTTTGTCAGTGTTCTGTTTTGGTTGGATCTTCATTAAATTTCATTATGTATTCAGCACCCGCTGCGCATTGGTCCGCTCAATCACCTATAGACGATCGTTACACCTGGGCCATCCAGTCTTAAATATCACCTGGGCCATCCAGTCTTAAATATCACCTGGGCCAGCCACTCTTAAATATCACCTGGGCCAGCCACTCTTAAATATAACCTGGGCCAGCCACTCTTAAATAGCACCTGGGCCAGCCATTCTTAAATATCACCTGGGCCAGCCACTCTTAAATATAACCTGGGCCAGCCACTCTTAAATATAACCTGGGCCAGCCACTCTGAAATATAACCTGAGCCAGCCACTCTGAAATATAACCTGGGCCAGCCACTCTGAAATATAACCTGGGCCAGCCACTCTGAAATATAACCTGGGCCAGCCACTCTTAAATATAACCTGGGCCAGCCACTCTTAAATATCACCTGGGCCAGCCGCTCTAAATATCACCTGGGCCAGCCGCTCTTAAATAGCACCTGGGCCAGCACAGGTGGTTGAACATCGGTAATACTATAGTATCTGAGGGGGGATAGAGACTGGTTGTTACATCAGTAATACTATAGTATCTGAGGGGGGATAGAGACTGGTTGTTACATCAGTAATACTATAGTATCTGAGGGGGGATAGAGACTGGTTGTTAAATCAGTATTACTATAGTATCTGAGTGGGGATAGAGACTGGTTGTTACATCAGTAATACTATAGTATCTGAGGGGTGATAGAGACTGGTTGTTACATCAGTAATACTATAGTATCTGAGGGGGGATAGAGACTGGTTGTTACATCAGTAATACTATAGTATCTGAGGGGGGATAGAGACTGGTTGTTACATCAGTAATACTATAGTATCTGAGGGGTGATAGAGACTGGTTGTTACATCAGTAATACTATAGTATCTGAGGGGGGATAGAGACTGGTTGTTACATCAGTAATACTATAGTATCTGAGGGGGGATAGAGACTGGTTGTTACATCAGTAATACTATAGTATCTGAGGGGGGATAGAGACTGGTTGTTACATCAGTAATACTATAGTATCTGAGGGGGGATAGAGACTGGTTGTTACATCAGTAATACTATAGTATCTGAGGGGGGATAGAGACTGGTTGTTACATCAGTAATACTATAGTATCTGAGGGGTGATAGAGACTGGTTGTTACATCAGTAATACTATAGTATCTGAGGGGGGAAAGAGACTGGTTGTTACATCAGTAATACTATAGTATCTGAGGGGTGATAGAGACTGGTTGTTACATCAGTAATACTATAGTATCTGAGGGGTGATAGAGACTGGTTGTTACATCAGTAATACTATAGTATCTGAGGGGTGATAGAGACTGGTTGTTACATCAGTAATACTATAGTATCTGAGGGGGGATAGAGACTGGTTGTTACATCAGTAATACTATAGTATCTGAGGGGGGATAGAGACTGGTTGTTACATCAGTAATACTATAGTATCTGAGGGGTGATAGAGACTGGTTGTTACATCAGTAATACTATAGTATCTGAGGGGGGAAAGAGACTGGTTGTTACATCAGTAATACTATAGTATCTGAGGGGGGATAGAGACTGGTTGTTACATCAGTAATACTATAGTATCTGAGGGGGGATAGAGACTGGTTGTTACATCAGTAATACTATAGTATCTGAGGGGTGATAGAGACTGGTTGTTACATCAGTAATACTATAGTATCTGAGGGGGGAAAGAGACTGGTTGTTACATCAGTAATACTATAGTATCTGAGGGGTGATAGAGACTGGTTGTTACATCAGTAATACTATAGTATCTGAGGGGGGATAGAGACTGGTTGTTACATCAGTAATACTATAGTATCTGAGGGGTGATAGAGACTGGTTGTTACATCAGTAATACTATAGTATCTGAGGGGGGATAGAGACTGGTTGTTACATCAGTAATACTATAGTATCTGAGGGGGGATAGAGACTGGTTGTTACATCAGTAATACTATAGTATCTGAGGGGTGATAGAGACTGGTTGTTACATCAGTAATACTATAGTATCTGAGGGGGGAAAGAGACTGGTTGTTACATCAGTAATACTATAGTATCTGAGGGGTGATAGAGACTGGTTGTTACATCAGTAATACTATAGTATCTGAGGGGGGATAGAGACTGGTTGTTACATCAGTAATACTATAGTATCTGAGGGGTGATAGAGACTGGTTGTTACATCAGTAATACTATAGTATCTGAGGGGGGATAGAGACTGGTTGTTACATCAGTAATACTATAGTATCTGAGGGGGGATAGAGACTGGTTGTTACATCAGTAATACTATAGTATCTGAGGGGTGATAGAGACTGGTTGTTACATCAGTAATACTATAGTATCTGAGGGGGGAAAGAGACTGGTTGTTACATCAGTAATACTATAGTATCTGAGGGGTGATAGAGACTGGTTGTTACATCAGTAATACTATAGTATCTGAGGGGGGATAGAGACTGGTTGTCCAATTTGTAAGTCGCTCTGGATAAGAGCGTCTGCTAAATGACTTAAATGTAAATGTAAATGTTGTTACATCAGTAATACTATAGTATCTGAGGGGGGATAGAGACTGGTTGTTACATCAGTAATACTATAGTATCTGAGGGGTGATAGAGACTGGTTGTTACATCAGTAATACTATAGTATCTGAGGGGGGATAGAGACTGGTTGTTACATCAGTAATACTATAGTATATGAGGGGGGATAGAGACTGGTTGTTACATCAGTAATACTATAGTATCTGAGGGGTGATAGAGACTGGTTGTTACATCAGTAATACTATAGTATCTGAGGGGGGATAGAGACTGGTTGTTACATCAGTAATACTATAGTATCTGAGGGGGGATAGAGACTGGTTGTTACATCAGTAATACTATAGTATCTGAGGGGGGATAGAGACTGGTTGTTACATCAGTAATACTATAGTATCTGAGGGGGGATAGAGACTGGTTGTTACATCAGTAATACTATAGTATCTGAGGGGGGATAGAGACTGGTTGTTACATCAGTAATACTATAGCTAAAGCAGCTGTATTGACCATTTGGGAAGAATTAAACCTGGTTAAGATTTCCTTGTCCGTTGAGTCAATTAGAACTGAACCTTTAGTTGTCTTGATAGATGTGGAGGGGTACCTACTCTAGTTGTCTTGATAGATGTGGAGGGTTAACTAATTTAGTTGTTTTGGTAGATGTGGAGGGTTAACTCCTCTAGTTGTCTTGGTAGATGTGGAGGGTTAACACCTTTAGTTGTCTTGATAGATGTGGAGGGTTAACTCCTCTAGTTGTCTTGATAGATGTGGAGGGTTAACTCCTTTAGTTGTCTTGATATATGTGGAGGGTTAACTCCTCTAGTTGTCTTGGTAGATGTGGAGGGTTAACTCCTCTAGTTGTCTTGATAGATGTGGAGGGTTAACTCCTTTAGTTGTCTTGGTAGATGTGGAGGGTTAACTCCTTTAGTTGTCTTGATAGACGTGGAGGGTTAACTCCTTTAGTTGTCTTGGTAGATGTGGAGGGTTATCTCCTGCAGTTGTCTTGATAGTTGTGGAGGGTTAATTCCTCTAGTTGTCTTGATAGATGTGGAGGGTTAACTCCTTTAGTTGTCTTGATAGATGTGGAGGGTTAACTCCTTTAGTTGTCTTGGTAGATGTGGAGGGTTAACTCCTCTAGTTGTCTTGATAGATGTGGAGGGTTAACACCTGCAGTTGTCTTGATAGATGTGGAGGGTTAACTCCTCTAGTTGTCTTGAGAGATGTGGAGGGTTAACACCTTTAGTTGTCTTGAGAGATGTGGAGGGTTAACTCCTTTAGTTGTCTTGATAGATGTGGAGGGTTAACTCCTCTAGTTGTCTTGATAGATGTGGACGGTTAACTCCTTTAGTTGTCTTGATAGATGTGGAGGGTTAACACCTGCAGTTGTCTTGAGAGATGTGGAGGGTTAACTCCTTTAGTTGTGGTTAACTTCATGTCTTTAATTTTGGTGTGTGTTTTCATTTAGTTTGCCTGTTCTTGTTGAATTTAGTGGGTCTCATGGTGGGTGTCTTTTAGGCTCCAGTTGTTGTTGCTAGTCAACTTTCAGTGGACACCATGAGTGTCTCTCAGAACCCCTCCTAAAACCCCAGAGGTGTCGTTTTGGTTGCTGTCAGTGACTCTTAGTTCCCACCTTCTGTTTCAGTGACATATTTGGTTTTCTTGCTGTGGAACGTGACAATAAGACATCAAATAGAAAGGAGGACCAAGGCACTCTTCATATCATTATTTAAAATGCCTTAATTTGTATAGCATGTTCAATAGAAACAAAGTTTTAAAAAGCCGACTAAATCAAATCCCTGACGGAGGCCATTGTCCCTGACGAAGGCCATACTCCCTGACGGAGGCCATACTCCCTGACGGAGGCCATACTCCCTGACGGAGGCCATACTCCCTGACGAAGGCCATACTCCCTGACGGAGGTCATACTCCCTGACGAAGACAATACTCCCTGACGAAGGCCATACTCCCTGACGAAGGCCATACTCCCTGACGGAGGCCATACTCCCTGACGGAGGCCATACTCCCTGACGAAGGCCATACTCCCTGACGAAGGCCATACTCCCTGACGAAGGCCATACTCCCTGACGAAGGCCATACTCCCTGACGAAGGCCATACTCCCTGACGAAGGCCATACTCCCTGACGAAGGCCATGCAGCCGAAACACGTCGGATTTTTAAAACTTTGTTTCTATTGAACAGGCCATACAAATCAGGCATTTTAATTAATGATATGAAGAGTGCCTTGGTCCTCCTTTCTATTTTATGACCAATTCCCCACTTTTACCAAAGAGCACCTTTTGTCTACCAAAATGTACTATTGTGTACCTTAGTAGCGCTTCCCTTCCTCCTCTTTCTACTAGTGACAGTAGGACAGTTGTTATCGTTGGCCTAAAACAACTGTGGTAACCTAGTAACGTGAGCCCTCTTGACGATTATCATGAAACGTCATCAACATGAACAGCCCAGCAGGTTTGAGCACATTTTCACTTACAGTGGGGCAAAAAAGTATTTAGTCAGCCACCAATTGTGCAAGTTCTCCCACTTAAAAAGATGAGAGAGGCCTGTAATTTTCATCATAGGTACACTTCAACTATGACAGACACAATGAGAAAAAAAAATCCAGAAAATCACATTGTAGAATTTTTTATGAATTTATTTGCAAATTATGGTGGAAAATAAGTATTTGGTCAATAACAAAAGTTTATCTCAATACTTTGTTATATACCCTTTGTTGGCAATGACAGAGGTCAAACGTTTTCTATAAGTCTTCACAAGGTTTTCACACACTGTTGCTGGTATTTTGGCCCATTCCTCCATACAGATCTCCTCTAGAGCAGTGATGTTTTGGGGCTGTTGCTGGGCAACACGGACTTTCAACTCCCTCCAAAGATGTTCTATGGGGTTGAGATCTGGAGACTGGCTAGGCCACTCCAGGACCTTGAAATGCTTCTTACGAAGCCACTCCTTCGTTGCCCGGGCGGTGTGTTTGGGATCATTGTCATGCTGAAAGACCCAGCCACGTTTTATCTTCAATGCCCTTGCTGATGGAAGGGGGTTTTCACTCAAAATCTCACGATACATGGCCCCATTCATTCTTTCCTTTACACGGATCAGTCGTCCTGGTCCCTTTGCAGAAAAACAGCCCCAAAGCATGATGTTTCCACCCCATGGTTCACAATAGGTATGGTGTTCTTTGGATGCAACTAAAGCATTCTTTGTCCTCCAAACACGACGAGTTGAGTTTTTACCAAAAAGTTATATTTTGGTTTCATCTGACCATATGACATTCTCCCAATCTTCTTCTGGATCATGTAAATGCTCTCTAGCAAACTTCAGACGGGCCTGGACATGTACTGGTTTAAGCAGGGGGACACGTCTGGCACTGCAGGATTTGAGTCCCTGGCGGCGTAGTGTGTTACTGATGGTAGGCTTTGTTACTTTGGTCCCAGCTCTCTGCAGGTCATTCACTAGGTCCCCCCGTGTGGTTCTGGGATTTTTGCTCACCGTTCTTGTAATCATTTTGACCCCACGGGGTGAGATCTTGCGTGGAGCCCCAGATCGAGGGAGATTATCAGTGGTCTTGTATGTCTTCCATTTCCTAATAATTGCTCCCACAGTTGATTTCTTCAAACCAAACTGCTTACCTATTGCAGATTCAGTCTTCCCAGCCTGGTGCAGGTCTACAATTTTGTTTCTGGTGTCCTTTGACAGCTCTTTGGTCTTGGCCATAGTGGAGTTTGGAGTGTGACTGTTTGAGGTTGTGGACAGGTGTCTTTTATACTGATAACAAGTTCAAACAAGTGCCATTAATACAGGTAACGAGTGGAGGACAGAGGAGCCTCTTAAAGAAGAAGTTACAGGTCTGTGAGAGCCAGAAATCTTGTTTGTTTGTAGGTGACCAAATACTTATTTTCCACCATAATTTGCAAATTAATTAATTAAAAATCCTACAATGTGATTTTCTGGATTTTTTTTCTCATTTTGTCTGTCATAGTTGAAGTGTACCTATGATGAAAATTACAGGCCTCTCTCATCTTTTTAAGTGGGAGAACTTGCACAATTGGTGGCTGACTAAATACTTTTTTCCCCCACTGTAGAAGAGTTTGGCAGCACATCCATCAAGAGACAATACACTGTAAATGAGTTCCAAATGCCACCCTATTCCCTATATAGTGCCCTTCTTTTGAACAGGGCCCAATAGGGAATAGGGTGTCATTTGGGACCACGCCTGGATGAGTCAAGTGTTAGTTTGAAATGTAATCTCCTGAAGGATCCAGGAACATGAAACTTAATGGAAAAAAATATTTAACTACATGACGATAAATGCAAGGTTTAAATAGTTACAAAACAGTATACCTGTTAAGGTTAAAAGTGAACGTCATAAACAGAAGGGGAAATCTGTCACCTTTACCGTACCATGTTTTAATGCAGAAAAAAAAGGGTTGATACTGTATATATTTTCAACCACAATCTGTCAGGTTTCAGGTAATGACAATTTATTAAATATTAATACATTTTGATAGTACTGCTTTATTATTCTGGAAAAACTTAATGTAAAAAAAAGGATATAAATATTCACTGAGTGTATAAAACATTAGGAAGACCTGTTCTTTACATGACATAGACTGACCAGGTGAATCCAGGTGAAAGATATGATCCCTTATTGATGTCACTTGTTAAATCCACTTCAATCAGTGTAGATGATGAAGGGGAGGAGACAGGTTAAAGAAGGATTTTTAGGCCTTGAGACAATTGAAACATGGATTGTGTATGTGTTGCCATTCAGAGGGTGAATGGGGAAGATAAAACATTTATGTGCCTCTGAACGGGGTATAGTAGTTTGGAACACCTTTGACACCTTGTAGAGTCCATGCCCTGATGAATTGAGCTGTTCTGAGGACAAACGGGGGTGCAACTAAATATTAGGAAGGTGTTCCTAATGGTTTGTACACTCAGTGTATAAATATATATAATTGATTACAACTGTCGTTGTATCTGATCATAAACAACTCAAGACTGGAGAGCAGACCTCGATGAACTCAGATAAGATCAGACTTAGATGAACTCAAACTAGATCAGACCTAGATGAACTCAAACTAGATCAGACCTAGATGAACTCAGATAAGATCAGACTTAGATGAACTCAAACTAGATCAGACCTAGATGAACTCAAACTAGATCAGACCTAGATGAACTCAGATAAGATCAGACTTAGATGAACTCAAACTAGATCAGACCTAGATGATCTCAAACTAGATCAGACCTAGATGAACTCAAACTAGATCAGACCTAGATGAACTCAGATAAGATCAGACTTAGATGAACTCAAACGAGATCAGACCTAGATGAACTCAAACTAGATCAGACCTAGATGATCTCAGATAAGATCAGACTTAGATTAACTCAAACTAGATCAGACCTAGATGATCTCAAACTAGAGCAGACCTAGATGAACTCAAACTAGATCAGACCTAGATGAACTCAGATTAGAGCAGACCTAGATGAATTTAGATTAGAGCAGACCTAGATGAACTCAGATTATAGCAGACCTCGATGAACTCAGATTAGAGCAGACCTAGATGAACTTAGATTAAAGCAGACCTAGATGAACTCAGATTAGAGCAGACCTAGATGAACTTAGATTAGATCAAATAAAGTATAAATTTGTTAATTGTGAGCTAGATTCGGGCATATTCCTTCCTAGAGAGCAAATTTACGAAAAATACATCACAAACCAGACCTAACTTGTTTAGTAAGGACAGACTAGATCTAACATGTCTAGTTAGGACAGACAAGATCTAACTTGTTTAGTAAGGACAGACTAGATCTAACTTGTTTAGTAAGGACAGACAAGATCTAACTTGTTTAGTAAGGACAGACTAGACATAACTTGTTTAGTAAGGACAGACTAGACATAACTTGTTTAGTAAGGACAGACTAGATCTAACTTGTTTAGTAAGAACAGACTAGACCTAACTTGTTTAGTAAGGACAGACTAGATCTAACTTGTTTAGTAAGGACAGACTAGACCTAACTTGTTTAGTAAGGACAGACTAGACCTAACTTGTTTAGTAAGGACAGACTAGATCTAACTTGTTTAGTAAGGGCAGACTAGACCTAACTTGTTTAGTAAGGACAGACTAGATCTAACTTGTTTAGTAAGGACAGACTAGACCTAACTTGTTTAGTAAGGACAGACTAGATCTAACTTGTTTAGTAAGGACAGACAAGATCTAACCTGTTTAGTAAGGACAGACTAGATCTAACTTGTTTAGTAAGGACAGACTAGATCTAACTTGTTTAGTAAGGACAGACTAGACCTAACTTGTTTAGTAAGGACAGACAAGATCTAACTTGTTTGGTAAGGACAGACTAGATCTAACTTGTTTAGTAAGGACAGACTAGATCACAAAAAAGCACATCATAAAATGGTTTTACTGTACCTGTTGTTTTACAATAAATGTAATCTCTATTTTCCTGGTGCTCGGTGTCCCTGTAGATCCGTGTGAGAAGATGATTTGATGATCTGCAAGCTTTGCTGTCTGTCTGTCTGTCTCCGAGTTGGAGTTATGATCTAGGATCAGTTGTAATCCTTATAATCATAATGAAAGAGATTCCATGGACGGGGGACCTGATCCTAGACCAGCTGTTATCTGAGACTCAGATGTTTGAGCTACAGCCAAGGGCTCAACCCTTTTCTCCTTTTAGGGACCCATGAGCGATGGTTTCTCCTCTTTGGGGGACTAATTATATTCAAACTAGCACTGCAGAACTGACTGCAATAGTGTCAGTCAGTAACAACCCGTCATTCAGGTTCTGTTATAAACCCTTCTTTTTTTTACTTGCCTGTTTTGCATGTTATTTTTGCATGCTAGTTTATTTCCTCCTTTAGCACCTGTTAGAGGTGTTAAAGGAGTTACTAGACTGGTCACCAATCAGACCTGTTAGAGGTGGTAAAGGAGTTACTAGACTGGTCACCAATCAGACCTGTTAGGAGTTACTAGACTGGTAACCAATCAGACCTGTTAGAGGTGGTAGAGGAGTTACTAGACTGGTCACCAATCAGACACAACAATAAACTAAACCAGAGACTTAAACAAAGATCAAAATATATGATCATCTCAAAATGCAGACAGGTTGTGTGAACTGGGTCCAACTCCAAACGATGTACTGTACATGGTTGTGACACCTAAAAAGATTGTGTACAGATTAGTACAAAAAGAGGTATTGAATAACCAAAGAGTTTATTGAATTCCTTCATTGTGTACAGTTGAAGTCGGAAGTTTACATTCACTTCGGTTGGAGTCATTAAAACTCGTTTTTCAACCACTCCACAAATTTCTTGTTAACAAACTATAGTTTTGGCAAGTCGGTTAGGACATCTACTTTGTGGTTGACACAAGTCATTTTCACAACAATTGTTTACAGACAGATTATCTTCTTCTTAATAGGGGGCGCTATTTTCACTTTGGGAAAAAATCGTGCCCAAATTAAACGGCCTCGTACTCTGTTCTAGATCATACAATATGCATATTATTATTACTATTGGATAGAAAACACTCTGAAGTTTCTAAAACTGTTTGAATTATATCTGTGAGTAAAACAGAACTCATTTGGCAGCAAACTTCCAAACAGGAAGTGAAAATTCTGAAAATGGGGCTCTGTCAGGGCCTGCCTATTCAACTGGCTTATATTTATGGATCTGTATGCACTTCATATGTTCAGATCTAACTTGTTTAGTAAGGACAGACTAGATCTAACTTGTTTAGTAAGGACAGACTAGATCTAACTTGTTTAGTAAGGACAGACTAGACCTAACTTGTTTAGTAAGGACAGACAAGATCTAACTTGTTTGGTAAGGACAGACTAGATCTAACTTGTTTAGTAAGGACAGACTAGATCACAAAAAAGCACATCATAAAATGGTTTTACTGTACCTGTTGTTTTACAATAAATGTAATCTCTATTTTCCTGGTGCTCGGTGTCCCTGTAGATCCGTGTGAGAAGTTGATTTGATGATCTGCAAGCTTTGCTGTCTGTCTGTCTGTCTCCGAGTTGGAGTTATGATCTAGGATCAGTTGTAATCCTTATAATCATAATGAAAGAGATTCCATGGACGGGGGACCTGATCCTAGACCAGCTGTTATCTGAGACTCAGATGTTTGAGCTACAGCCAAGGGCTCAACCCTTTTCTCCTTTTAGGGACCCATGAGCGATGGTTTCTCCTCTTTGGGGGACTAATTATATTCAAACTAGCACTGCAGAACTGACTGCAATAGTGTCAGTCAGTAACAACCCGTCATTCAGGTTCTGTTATAAACCCTTCTTTTTTTTACTTGCCTGTTTTGCATGTTATTTTTGCATGCTAGTTTATTTCCTCCTTTAGCACCTGTTAGAGGTGTTAAAGGAGTTACTAGACTGGTCACCAATCAGACCTGTTAGAGGTGGTAAAGGAGTTACTAGACTGGTCACCAATCAGACCTGTTAGAGGTGGTAAAGGAGTTACTAGACTGGTCACCAATCAGACCTGTTAGAGGTGTTAAAGGAGTTACTAGACTGGTCACCAATCAGACCTGTTAGAGGTGGTAAAGGAGTTACTAGACTGGTCACCAATCAGACCTGTTAGAGGTGGTAAAGGAGTTACTAGACTGGTCACCAATCAGACCTGTTAGAGGTGTTAAAGGAGTTACTAGACTGGTCACCAATCAGACCTGTTAGAGGTGTTAAAGGAGTTACTAGACTGGTCACCAATCAGACCTGTTAGAGGTGTTAAAGGAGTTACTAGACTGGTCACCAATCAGACCTGTTAGAGGTGTTAAAGGAGTTACTAGACTGGTCACCAATCAGACCTGTTAGAGGTGCTAAAGGAGTTACTAGACTGGTCACCAATCAGACCTGTTAGAGGTGTTAAAGGAGTTACTAGACTGGTCACCAATCAGACCTGTTAGAGGTGTTAAAGGAGTTACTAGACTGGTCACCAATCAGACCTGTTAGAGGTGTTAAAGGAGTTACTAGACTGGTCACCAATCAGACCTGTTAGAGGTGGTAAAGGAGTTACTAGACTGGTCACCAATCAGACCTGTTAGAGGTGGTAAAGGAGTTACTAGACTGGTCACCAATCAGACCTGTTAGAGGTGTTAAAGGAGTTACTAGACTGGTCACCAATCAGACCTGTTAGAGGTGTTAAAGGAGTTACTAGACTGGTCACCAATCAGACCTGTTAGAGGTGTTAAAGGAGTTACTAGACTGGTCACCAATCAGACCTGTTAGAGGTGCTAAAGGAGTTACTAGACTGGTCACCAATCAGACCTGTTAGAGGTGTTAAAGGAGTTACTAGACTGGTCACCAATCAGACCTGTTAGAGGTGTTAAAGGAGTTACTAGACTGGTCACCAATCAGACCTGTTAGAGGTGTTAAAGGAGTTACTAGACTGGTCACCAATCAGACCTGTTAGAGGTGCTAAAGGAGTTACTAGACTGGTAACCAATCAGACCTGTTAGAGGTGGTAGAGGAGTTACTAGACTGGTCACCAATCAGACACAACAATAAACTAAACCAGAGACTTAAACAAAGATCAAAATATATGATCATCTCAAAATGCAGACAGGTTGTGTGAACTGGGTCCAACTCCAAACGATGTACTGTACATGGTTGTGACACCTAAAAAGATTGTGTACAGATTAGTACAAAAAGAGGTATTGAATAACCAAAGAGTTTATTGAATTCCTTCATTGTGTACAGTTGAAGTCGGAAGTTTACATTCACTTCGGTTGGAGTCATTAAAACTCGTTTTTCAACCACTCCACAAATTTCTTGTTAACAAACTATAGTTTTGGCAAGTCGGTTAGGACATCTACTTTGTGGTTGACACAAGTCATTTTCACAACAATTGTTTACAGACAGATTATCTTCTTCTTAATAGGGGGCGCTATTTTCACTTTGGGAAAAAATCGTGCCCAAATTAAACGGCCTCGTACTCTGTTCTAGATCATACAATATGCATATTATTATTACTATTGGATAGAAAACACTCTGAAGTTTCTAAAACTGTTTGAATTATATCTGTGAGTAAAACAGAACTCATTTGGCAGCAAACTTCCAAACAGGAAGTGAAAATTCTGAAAATGGGGCTCTGTCAGGGCCTGCCTATTCAACTGGCTTATATTTATGGATCTGTATGCACTTCATATGTTCAGATCTAACTTGTTTAGTAAGGACAGACAAGATCTAACCTGTTTAGTAAGGACAGACTAGATCTAACTTGTTTAGTAAGGACAGACTAGATCTAACTTGTTTAGTAAGGACAGACTAGACCTAACTTGTTTAGTAAGGACAGACAAGATCTAACTTGTTTGGTAAGGACAGACTAGATCTAACTTGTTTAGTAAGGACAGACTAGATCACAAAAAAGCACATCATAAAATGGTTTTACTGTACCTGTTGTTTTACAATAAATGTAATCTCTATTTTCCTGGTGCTCGGTGTCCCTGTAGATCCGTGTGAGAAGTTGATTTGATGATCTGCAAGCTTTGCTGTCTGTCTGTCTGTCTCCGAGTTGGAGTTATGATCTAGGATCAGTTGTAATCCTTATAATCATAATGAAAGAGATTCCATGGACGGGGGACCTGATCCTAGACCAGCTGTTATCTGAGACTCAGATGTTTGAGCTACAGCCAAGGGCTCAACCCTTTTCTCCTTTTAGGGACCCATGAGCGATGGTTTCTCCTCTTTGGGGGACTAATTATATTCAAACTAGCACTGCAGAACTGACTGCAATAGTGTCAGTCAGTAACAACCCGTCATTCAGGTTCTGTTATAAACCCTTCTTTTTTTTACTTGCCTGTTTTGCATGTTATTTTTGCATGCTAGTTTATTTCCTCCTTTAGCACCTGTTAGAGGTGTTAAAGGAGTTACTAGACTGGTCACCAATCAGACCTGTTAGAGGTGGTAAAGGAGTTACTAGACTGGTCACCAATCAGACCTGTTAGAGGTGGTAAAGGAGTTACTAGACTGGTCACCAATCAGACCTGTTAGAGGTGTTAAAGGAGTTACTAGACTGGTCACCAATCAGACCTGTTAGAGGTGTTAAAGGAGTTACTAGACTGGTCACCAATCAGACCTGTTAGAGGTGTTAAAGGAGTTACTAGACTGGTCACCAATCAGACCTGTTAGAGGTGTTAAAGGAGTTACTAGACTGGTCACCAATCAGACCTGTTAGAGGTGCTAAAGGAGTTACTAGACTGGTCACCAATCAGACCTGTTAGAGGTGTTAAAGGAGTTACTAGACTGGTCACCAATCAGACCTGTTAGAGGTGCTAAAGGAGTTACTAGACTGGTCACCAATCAGACCTGTTAGAGGTGTTAAAGGAGTTACTAGACTGGTCACCAATCAGACCTGTTAGAGGTGTTAAAGGAGTTACTAGACTGGTCACCAATCAGACCTGTTAGAGGTGTTAAAGGAGTTACTAGACTGGTCACCAATCAGACCTGTTAGAGGTGCTAAAGGAGTTACTAGACTGGTAACCAATCAGACCTGTTAGAGGTGGTAGAGGAGTTACTAGACTGGTCACCAATCAGACACAACAATAAACTAAACCAGAGACTTAAACAAAGATCAAAATATATGATCATCTCAAAATGCAGACAGGTTGTGTGAACTGGGTCCAACTCCAAACGATGTACTGTACATGGTTGTGACACCTAAAAAGATTGTGTACAGATTAGTACAAAAAGAGGTATTGAATAACCAAAGAGTTTATTGAATTCCTTCATTGTGTACAGTTGAAGTCGGAAGTTTACATTCACTTCGGTTGGAGTCATTAAAACTCGTTTTTCAACCACTCCACAAATTTCTTGTTAACAAACTATAGTTTTGGCAAGTCGGTTAGGACATCTACTTTGTGGTTGACACAAGTCATTTTCACAACAATTGTTTACAGACAGATTATCTTCTTCTTAATAGGGGGCGCTATTTTCACTTTGGGAAAAAATCGTGCCCAAATTAAACGGCCTCGTACTCTGTTCTAGATCATACAATATGCATATTATTATTACTATTGGATAGAAAACACTCTGAAGTTTCTAAAACTGTTTGAATTATATCTGTGAGTAAAACAGAACTCATTTGGCAGCAAACTTCCAAACAGGAAGTGAAAATTCTGAAAATGGGGCTCTGTCAGGGCCTGCCTATTCAACTGGCTTATATTTATGGATCTGTATGCACTTCATATGCCTTCCACTAGATGTCAACAGGCAGTAGAATGTTTAATGGGGTGTCTAGCTTGATGTGAGACCGAATGAGAGCTTTTGGAGTGACAGGTCCGCTCTTTTGGCAATATTCAACTGCGCACCAGGGAACCTCACATTGTCTTTTGAAATGCGTTAGGTATACACGACGAAATGCTCCGGCTCGGATTTTATTGGATACATATGAGAAAAACATCATAAAGTTGGATTTTCAACCGAGTTTGACCAGTTTATTTGACGTTTATTGGGACTTTTGGAATTTTGGGAATTTTTCGTTCCATTCGCTAAGAGTTCTTGGACATGTGCGCTCCACATGGCTAGCCAAAGTTGCTAATTCGACAGAAGAAATGGACATTCTAAAACAAAACAACGATTTATTCTGGAACTAGGACTCCTTGCACTACATTCTGATGGAAGATCATCAAAAGTAAGAGAATATTTATGATGTTATTTCGTAGTTTTGTGGTTTATGTTGGCTCCAACAAGGCGGAGAATTGGTGGGCGCTGTCTCACAATATTGCATGCTGTACGTTGTACTAAAGTTATTTTTTTAAATCTAACACAGCGGTTGCATTAAGAACCAGTGTATCTTTCATTTGCTGTAGAACATGTATTTTTTAGTAAAGTTTATGATGAGTTTTTTGGTTAGATTACGTGACTGTCCAAAATTTCTCCGGACAATTTGGTGCATTATGGCTACGTATTCACAATGTAAAACCACAATTTGTACCTCTAAATATGCACATTTTCGAACAAAACATAAATGAATTGTATAACATGATGTTATAAGACTGTCATCTGATGAAGTTGTTCAAAGGTTAGTGATTCATTTTATCTCTATTTGTGGGTTTTGTGAAAGCTATGTTGGCGGTGAATAAATGGCGTTGTGTGTTTGACTATTGTGGTGAGCTAATATAAATATATATTATGTTTTCGCTGTAAAACACTTAAAAAAGCGGAAATATTGGCTGGATTCACAAGATGTTTATCTTTCATTTGCTGTACAACATGTATTTTTCATAAATGTTTTATGATGAGTATTTATGTATTTCACATTGCTATCTGTAATTATTCTGGCTGTTTGGTGCTATTTGTGACGGTGGCTGCAATGTAAAACTACGATTTATACCTCTAAATATGCACATTTTCGAACAAAACATAAATGTATTGTATAACATGATGTTATAAGACTGTCATCTGATGAAGTTGTTCAAAGGTTAGTGATTCATTTTATCTCTATTTGTGGGTTTTGTGAAAGCTATGTTTGCGGTGAAAACATGGTGAAAACATGACGTTGTGTGTTTGGCTATTGTGGTGAGCTAATATATAAATATATATTGTGTTTTCGCTGTAAAACATTTTAAAAATTGGGAAATTATGGCTGGATTCACAAGATGTTTATCTTTCATTTGCTGTATTGGACTTGTGATTTCATGAAATTATATTATATGATATCCCTGTGGCGCTAGGCTAGGCTATGCTAGTCAGCTTTTTTGATGAGGAGGATCCCGGATCCGGGAGGGTGACTCGTTAGAGGTTATTTCACTTATAATTCACTGTATCACAATTCCAGTGGGTCAGAAGTTTACATACACTAAGTTGACTGTGCCTTTAAACAGCTTGGAAAATGTCAGGAAATTATGTCATGGCTTTAGAAGCTTCTGAAACCTGTGGATATATTTCAAGACCTACCTTCACACTCAGTGCCTCTTTGCTTGACATCAAGGGAAAATCTAAAGAAATCAACCAAGACCTTAGAAAAAGATTGTAGACCTCCACAAGTCTGGTTCATCCTTGGGAGCAATTTCCAAACGCCTGAAGGTACCACGTTCATCTGTACAAACAATAGTACACAAGTATAAACACCATGAGAACACGCAGTCGTCATACCACTCAGGAAGGAGACGTGTTCTGTCTCCTAGAGATGAACGTACTTCGGTGCGAAAAGTGCAAATCAATCCCAGAACAACAGCAAAGGACCTTGTGATGATGCTGGAGGAAACAGGTACAAAAGTATCTATATCCACAGTAAAATTTGTCCTATATCGACATAACCTGAAAGGCCGCTCAGCAAGGAAGAAGCCACTGCTCCAAAACTGCCATAAAAAATCCAGACTAAGGTTTGCAACTGCACATATAGGGACAAAGATTGTATTTTTTGGAGAAATGTCCTCTGGTCTGATGAAACAAAAATAGAACTGTTTAGCCATAATAACCATCGTTATGTTTGGAGGAAAAAGGGGGAGGCTTGCAAGCCAAAGAACACCATCCCACCTGTGAAGCACGGGGGTGGCAGCATCATGTTGTGGGGGTGCTTTGCTGCAGGAGGGACTGGTGCACTTCACAAAATAGATGGAAACATGAGGAATGAAAATTATGTGGATATATTGAAGCAACATCTCAAGACATCAGTCAGGATGGTAAAGCTTGGTCGCAAATGGGTTTAAATGTATTTGGCTAAGGTGTATGTAAACTTCTGACTTCAACTGTAAATGTCTTCAATAAGATCCTTGCTATAACCTGATTCTGAGGGTTGTTAAGGGGAATATCTGTTCTCAGTAAAACACCTGTTGTTAAGGGGAATATCTGTTCTCAGTAAAACACCTGTTGTTAAGGGGAATATCTGTTCTCAGTAAAACACCTGTTGTTAAGGGGAATATCTGTTCTCAGTAAAACACCTGTTGTTAAGGGGAATGTGTTCTCAATAAAACACCTGTTGTTAAGGGGAATGTGTTCTCAATAAAACACCTGTTGTTAAGGGGAATGTGTTCTCAATAAAACACCTGTTGTTAAGGGGAATGTCTGTTCTCAGTAAAACACCTGTTGTTAAGGGGAATGTGTGTTCTCAATAAAACACCTGTTGTTAAGGGGAATGTCTGTTCTCAGTAAAACACCTGTTGTTAAGGGGAATATCTGTTCTCAGTAAAACACCTGTTGTTAAGGGGAATGTGTGTTCTCAGTAAAACACCTGTTGTTAAGGGGAATATCTGTTCTCAGTAAAACACCTGTTGTTAAGGGGAATATCTGTTCTCAGTAAAACACCTGTTGTTAAGGGGAATATCTGTTCTCAGTAAAACACCTGTTGTTAAGGGGAATATCTGTTCTCAGTAAAACACCTGTTGTTAAGGGAATATCTGTTCTCAGTAAACACCTGTTGTTAAGGGGAATGTGTTCTCAATAAAACACCTGTTGTTAAGGGGAATGTGTTCTCAATAAAACACCTGTTGTTAAGGGGAATGTGTTCTCAATAAAACACCTGTTGTTAAGGGGAATGTGTGTTCTCAGTAAAACACCTGTTGTTAAGGGGAATGTGTGTTCTCAATAAAACACCTGTTGTTAAGGGGAATGTCTGTTCTCAGTAAAACACCTGTTGTTAAGGGGAATATCTGTTCTCAGTAAAACACCTGTTGTTAAGGGGAATGTGTGTTCTCAGTAAAACACCTGTTAAGGGGAATATCTGTTCTCAGTAAAACACCTGTTGTTAAGGGGAATATCTGTTCTCAGTAAAACACCTGTTGTTAAGGGGAATATCTGTTCTCAGTAAAACACCTGTTGTTAAGGGGAATATCTGTTCTCAGTAAAACACCTGTTGTTAAGGGGAATGTGTTCTCAATAAAACACCTGTTGTTAAGGGGAATGTCTGTTCTCAGTAAAACACCTGTTGTTAAGGGGAATATCTGTTCTCAGTAAAACACCTGTTGTTAAGGGGAATGTGTTCTCAATAAAACACCTGTTGTTAAGGGGAATGTGTTCTCAATAAAACACCTGTTGTTAAGGGGAATGTGTTCTCAATAAAACACCTGTTGTTAAGGGGAATGTCTGTTCTCAGTAAAACACCTGTTGTTAAGGGGAATGTGTGTTCTCAATAAAACACCTGTTGTTAAGGGGAATGTCTGTTCTCAGTAAAACACCTGTTGTTAAGGGGAATATCTGTTCTCAGTAAAACACCTGTTGTTAAGGGGAATGTCTGTTCTCAGTAAAACACCTGTTGTTAAGGGGAATATGTGTTCTCAGTAAAACACCTGTTGTTAAGGGGAATATCTGTTCTCAGTAAAACACCTGTTGTTAAGGGGAATATGTGTTCTCAGTAAAACACCTGTTGTTAAGGGGAATATCTGTTCTCAGTAAAACACCTGTTGTTAAGGGGAATATCTGTTCTCAGTAAAACACCTGTTGTTAAGGGGAATATCTGTTCTCAGTAAAACACCTGTTGTTAAGGGGAATATCTGTTCTCAGTAAAACACCTGTTGTTAAGGGGAATATCTGTTCTCAGTAAAACACCTGTTGTTAAGGGGAATATCTGTTCTATCTGATACAATGCAAGGTGAGTGCTGACTGAACCCACCTTTATAGTATTTTGAGTCCCAAATGGCACCCTATAGGCCTATAGGGAATAGGGTGCCATTCAGGATGTACCCTTTATAAATACACAGCTGAATACTGGGTAACACAACATACTAACTGTAAGGCCAGCAGTCTCAACAACTCTCTCATCAGTTGAATACTGGTAGTATAACACAACATACTAACTGTAAGGCCAGCAGCCTCAACAACTCTCTCAACAGTTGAATACTGGTAGTATAACACAACATACTAACTGTAAGGCCAGCAGCCTCAACAACTCTCTCAACAGTTGAATACCGGTAGTATAACACAACATACTAACTGTAAGGCCAGCAGCCTCAACAACTCTCTCATCAGTTGAATACTGGTAGTATAACACAACATACTAACTGTAAGGCCAGCAGTCTCAACAACTCTCTCAACAGTTGAATACTGGTAGTATAACACAACATACTAACTGTAAGGCCAGCAGTCTCAACAACTCTCTCAACAGTTGAATACTGGTAGTATAACACAACATACTAACTGTAAGGCCTGCAGCCTCAACAACTCTCTCAACAGTTGAATACTGGTAGTATAACACAACATACTAACTGTAAGGCCAGCAGTCTCAACAACTCTCTCAACAGTTGAATACTGGTAGTATAACACAACATAGTAACTGTAAGGCCAGCAGCCTCAACAACTCTCTCAACAGTTGAATACTGGTAGTATAACACAACATACTAACTGTAAGGCCTGCAGCCTCAACAACTCTCTCAACAGTTGAATACTGGTAGTATAACACAACATACTAACTGTAAGGCCAGCAGCCTCAACAACTCTCTCAACAGTTGAATACTGGTAGTATAACACAACATACTAACTGTAAGGCCAGCAGCCTCAACAACTCTCTCAACAGTTGAATACTGGTAGTATAACACAACATACTAACTGTAAGGCCAGCAGCCTCAACAACTCTCTCATCAGGTGAATACCGGTAGTATAACACAACATACTAACTGTAAGGCCAGCAGCCTCAACAACTCTCTCAACAGTTGAATACTGGTAGTATAACACAACATAGTAACTGTAAGGCCAGCAGCCTCAACAACTCTCTCAACAGTTGAATACTGGTAGTATAACACAACATACTAACTGTAAGGCCTGCAGCCTCAACAACTCTCTCAACAGTTGAATACTGGTAGTATAACACAACATACTAACTGTAAGGCCAGCAGCCTCAACAACTCTCTCATCAGTTGAATACTGGTAGTATAACACAACATACTAACTGTAAGGCCTGCAGCCTCAACAACTCTCTCAACAGTTGAATACTGGTAGTATAACACAACATACTAACTGTAAGGCCAGCAGCCTCAACAACTCTCTCAACAGTTGAATACTGGTAGTATAACACAACATACTAACTGTAAGGCCAGCAGCCTCAACAACTCTCTCAACAGTTGAATACCGGTAGTATAACACAACATACTAACTGTAAGGCCAGCAGCCTCAACAACTCTCTCAACAGTTGAATACTGGTAGTATAACACAACATACTAACTGTAAGGCCTGCAGCCTCAACAACTCTCTCATCAGTTGAATACCGGTAGTATAACACAACATACTAACTGTAAGGCCTGCAGCCTCAACAACTCTCTCATCAGTTGAATACCGGTAGTATAACACAACATACTAACTGTAAGGCCTGCAGCCTCAACAACTCTCTCAACAGTTGAATACTGGTAGTATAACACAACATACTAACTGTAAGGCCAGCAGCCTCAACAACTCTCTCAACAGTTGAATACTGGTAGTATAACACAACATACTAACTGTAAGGCCAGCAGCCTCAACAACTCTCTCAACAGTTGAATACCGGTAGTATAACACAACATACTAACTGTAAGGCCAGCAGCCTCAACAACTCTCTCATCAGTTGAATACTGGTAGTATAACACAACATACTAACTGTAAGGCCAGCAGCCTCAACAACTCTCTCATCAGTTGAATACTGGTAGTATAACACAACATACTAACTGTAAGGCCTGCAGCCTCAACAACTCTCTCATCAGTTGAATACCGGTAGTATAACACAACATACTAACTGTAAGGCCAGCAGCCTCAACAACTCTCTCATCAGTTGAATACTGGTAGTATAACACAACATACTAACTGTAAGGCCAGCAGCCTCAACAACTCTCTCATCAGTTGAATACTGGTAGTATAACACAACATACTAACTGTAAGGCCTGCAGCCTCAACAACTCTCTCATCAGTTGAATACCGGTAGTATAACACAACATACTAACTGTAAGGCCAGCAGCCTCAACAACTCTCTCAACAGTTGAATACTGGTAGTATAACACAACATACTAACTGTAAGGCCAGCAGCCTCAACAACTCTCTCATCAGTTGAATACTGGTAGTATAACACAACATACTAACTGTAAGGCCTGCAGCCTCAACAACTCTCTCATCAGTTGAATACTGGTAGTATAACACAACATACTAACTGTAAGGCCAGCAGTCTCAACAACTCTCTCATCAGTTGAATACTGGTAGTATAACACAACATACTAACTGTAAGGCCTGCAGCCTCAACAACTCTCTCAACAGTTGAATACCGGTAGTATAACACAACATACTAACTGTAAGGCCAGCAGCCTCAACAACTCTCTCATCAGTTGAATACCGGTAGTATAACACAACATACTAACTGTAAGGCCTGCAGCCTCAACAACTCTCTCATCAGTTGAATACTGGTAGTATAACACAACATAGTAACTGTAAGGCCAGCAGTCTCAACAACTCTCTCAACAGTTGAATACTGGTAGTATAACACAACATAGTAACTGTAAGGCCAGCAGTCTCAACAACTCTCTCAACAGTTGAATACTGGTAGTATAACACAACATACTAACTGTAAGGCCTGCAGTCTCAACAACTCTCTCATCAGTTGAATACTGGTAGTATAACACAACATACTAACTGTAAGGCCTGCAGTCTCAACAACTCTCTCAACAGTTGAATACTGGTAGTATAACACAACATACTAACTGTAAGGCCAGCAGTCTCAACAACTCTCTCATCAGTTGAATACTGGTAGTATAACACAACATACTAACTGTAAGGCCAGCAGCCTCAACAACTCTCTCATCAGTTGAATACTGGTAGTATAACACAACATACTAACTGTAAGGCCTGCAGCCTCAACAACTCTCTCAACAGTTGAATACCGGTAGTATAACACAACATACTAACTGTAAGGTCAGCAGTCTCAACAACTCTCTCATCAGTTGAATACTGGTAGTATAACACAACATACTAACTGTAAGGCCTGCAGCCTCAACAACTCTCTCAACAGTTGAATACCGGTAGTATAACACAACATACTAACTATAAGGCCTGCAGTCTCAACAACTCTCTCATCAGTTGAATACTGGTAGTATAACACAACATACTAACTGTAAGGCCAGCAGCCTCAACAACTCTCTCAACAGTTGAATACTGGTAGTATAACACAACATACTAACTGTAAGGCCAGCAGCCTCAACAACTCTCTAATCATCGTCTCTCTTCTCATTTAAAGAGTCAATATCCCCAGGAATTAGTTTGGTACTGTATTATAGCAATGTGAATATTTTTATGTTATATTTAAAACATTTCTTCCTTTGAGAACAATTCTACACCTCATCTGACTTGAAACTTGAACTGTCTCCTGTTTATATTATCTGTCAAGGTCTATTTCTGAGGTAGCTCTGGTCCAGTTCGTTACGTGAAGCTTGCGGATGCTGAGCATTCAAGCAGGACGCACATAATAAGGACTTGGACCAGAGATATTGTAGGGGTTACAGGGGGACAGGTTGGTAAAATACAGTACTGTATTAATATCCTGTTTTAAATATAGCTGTTTATAATTAACATAAATAAATAAAGGCTGTCAATAACACTGAAACAAAGCAGTGGTGTTGTTCCCTCATGTCCCCCTCACACATAATACTGCCTGGATTACACCACATAATACTGCCTGGATTACACCACATAATACTGTCTGGATTACACCACATGGTACTGCCTGGATTACACCACATAATACTGTCTGGATTACACCACATAGTACTGCCTGGATTACACCACATAATACTGTCTGGATTACACCACATAATACTGCCTGGATTACACCACATAATACTGCCTGGATTACACCACATAGTACTGCCTGGATTACACCACATATTACTGCCTGGATTACACCACATAGAACTGTTTGGATTTCACCACATAGTACTGCCTGGATTACACCACATAATGCTGCCTGGATTACACCACATAATACTGCCTGGATTACACCACATAATACTGCCTGGATTACACCACATAATACTGCCTGGATTACACCACATAGTACTGCCTGGATTACACCACATAGTACTGCCTGGATTACACCACATAGTGCTGCCTGGATTACTCCACATAATACTGCCTGGATTACACCACATAGTACTGTCTGGATTACACCACATAGTACTGCCTGGATTACACCACATAGTACTGCCTGGATTACACCACATAGAACTGCCTGGATTGCACCTCATAATACTGCCTGGATTACACCACATAGTACTGCCTGGATTACACCACATAGTACTGCCTGGATTACACCACATAGTACTGCATGGATTACACCAAATAATACTGCCTGGATTACACCACATAGTACTGCATGGATTACACCACATAGTACTGCATGGATTACACCACATAGTACTGCCTGGATTACACCACATAGTATTGCCTGGATTACACCACATAGTACTGCATGGATTACACCACATAATACTACCTGGATTACACCACATAGCACAGGGAGGCTGTATCAACATGAAGTGATGTGTGTCAGTGTCTTTATACCTTTATGTTGCAAAGCTAAATAGACATTTCTGTTTATTTTCTGTATATTTTTATTTTCGAAACTATGAAGAGAATCACAGAATAAACATTTAATTTAAACTGAAAGATGTGTGTTTAATGGCGCTGGTTGGTGTTCCATGTGTTTCTACGTGATCTTCTCCCTCCACCTTGTGGCCACAGATGGAACAGCACTCCAGACTGACGGAAGAGGAGAAAGAGATGGAGAGTGATGGAGAAAAACAAAGAGACGCCTTACAGTCATGTACATTCTCAGTTCTCGTCTCTCTTCTAGGACCCATTTTACGTGTCCATTTTAAATCCTTCGTAAATCCACTCCACAATGGCCTATCAACTTGAAACTGTTTAGGGTCATCAAAGACATTACCATGATGAACCATGTTCAGTTTGGCATTAATATCTTAAAAAGTAAAACATTTATTTTTTTACTATGTAACACTAATCCTTAAAATAATAATTTAAAATAGACATCTCATGGACTAAAAGTCAGATTCACTCCAAAAGTGGTCTTTGGACTCATCACAATAGTCCCTAAAGAGGACTTATCACAACAGTCCCTAAAGAGGACTCATCACAATGGTGCCTAAAGAGGACTCATCACAATGGTCCCTAAAGAGGACTTATCACAACAGTCCCTAAAGAGGACTCATCACAATGGTGCCTAAAGAGGACTCATCACAATAGTCCCTAAAGAGGACTTATCACAACAGTCCCTAAAGAGGACTCATCACAATAGTCCCTAAAGAGGACTTATCACAACAGTCCCTAAAGAGGACTCATCACAATAGTCCCTAAAGAGGACTCATCACAATAGTCCCTAAAGAGGACTCATCACAATAGTCCCTAAAGAGGACTCATCACAATAGTCCCTAAAGAGGACTCATCACAATAGTCCCTAAAATGGACTCATCACAATGGTTCCTAAAGAGGACTTATCACAACAGTCCCTAAAGAGGACTCATCACAACGGTTCCTAAAGAGGACTTATCACAACAGTTCCTAAAGAGGACTCATCACAATAGTCCCTAAAGAGGTCTCATCACAATGGTGCCTAAAGAGGACTCATCACAATGGTCCCTAAAGAGGACTCATCACAATGGTCCCTAAAGAGAACTCATCACAATGGTCCCTAAAGAGGACTCATCACAATGGTCCCTAAAGAGGACTCATCACAATGGTCCCTAAAGAGGACTCATCACAATGGTCCCTAAAGAGGACTCATCACAATAGTCCCTAAAGAGGACTCATCACAATGGTCCCTAAAGAGGACTCATCACAATGGTCCCTAAAGAGGACTCATCACAATGGTCCCTAAAGAGGACTCATCACAATAGTCCCTAAAGAGGACTCATCACAATAGTCCCTAAAGAGGACTCATCACAATAGTCCCTAAAGAGGAGTCATCACAATAGTCCCTAAAGAGGACTTATCACAATAGTCTCAAATGCTTTTGAGAAAATTACTTTGATGCATTCAAAGATTTCCACACTAAACCAGTACATGCACATACGCTAATATGCTAAAATGGGCAAAACAGTAGATAAAAAATCTTCTTGTCATGAACCTTAGGACCAAATGACACCAAATTCAGAATGTAGGCCCATGGTACATCTTAACCTAGTTTGAGAAAAGCAAATTGTCAAAAGATCGCTGATTTAATGTGTGAACATCACTGAATGTTGTACTGATATCTCTAAAAACAAGGAAACAAATCATTATTTACATACGTAACACTAATGCTCAAAACCATCTGGAATCATCTTCTCCTTTATGAACAATACATCAGATTCACTTCAGATGTTAGTCTTTAATGGTTTTGAGAAAAAATAGTTGCTACATTCAAATATGGCCGCACTCTACATATAGACGCATGTTAGCACACATGCTAATGATACAACATAATTTAAACATTTACTCATGAACCATAGATCAAATTGACTCTAGATTTGGTATATAGACTCAATGAATTAGCCTAAAAAGAATTTGAGAATGATTACTTGTTGCATTCGTTGTCGGCCACTAGATGAAATGTTCTTATGTAGTTGATTTGCAAATCCAATCAGTTTTCCACATTGATTTATTAATGTCATCACATTTATGTTTTGGGTTAAAGTGAAGAGGAAACTACATTGATTACAACCAGGGAAGGTGAAAATGTCAAAATACATCAGAAAAGATAACATAAAGATCAATGTTTGAAAAAATAAACTACCAAATACTTGTATTTTGAAGTGTATTTAATTAAAATGCATGTATTTTGTATTTTAAAATACAGAAGTACATTAGCCAGTAGCAGGCCCCAACAGCAACAACCCTCTCAGTAATGGTAACAGAAACAGTTGACTTGCTCTGACTGTGATACAGTATGTTGTTGTTTATCTACCTTAGTGTAATGCACTGAAGTCACTCTGGATAAGAGTGTCTGATAAATGACCAAATGTATTAGTGAAAATGAACATACCAAAATTAAATGCAATGTGCTAGGGCAAGAAACTAAAAAGTTCCCCCCTTCAGGGTCCCCAGGACCAGGACTTAAGGACACTGATCTACAGTATGGTACAGTAACTTTCCCAGAAGCCTGGTGCAGCTCTGGGTGCAGCTCTGGGTGGAGCTCTGTGTGCAGCTCTGGGTGGAGCTCTGGATCCAGCTTCCATATCAATCCTGGTATCTACAGACTCCCTGGGGGCGATGCCATGGGTGGAATAGCCCGCCTGTTCCAGGAAGTTACTCAGTGACATGTCTGCGGATGGATGGCCACATATGATCATGAGCAACCCCCTGCTGATGCGATAGGTGTTGACCGGGTCGAAGTTCCTCAGGTCCTCGTGCTGGGTCACATAGACCTTATCCACTGTCCTGTCTGGACGCATACTGATGATGAGGCGGTCCATGTTGCTGGTATCTATGTTACCAGTGTTGTACTTCCTGACATACTCAGGCATGGATTTAGATGCTGGGAGGTGGAGGTTGCCCACCTCATAGAATGTGTAGCCATCATCAGGAAGCAGCTTCTTGCAGATGTTGTTGTCACACTGAAGTCTGTTCTTGAAGAGACGGAAACCAAAGCCTCCCTCTTTGGGGTCGTAATTTGCAACCATCTGGTTGTCATTTTTGATGACGATGTAATCTTTGGCGAACCAGAAAAGGAGCTTGAGTCCGTGCCTGGGTGAGGGACAACCAAACCTAGAAGTTCTCAGCTCCGCCATATTGTTCAATGTTTGAACCTGAACCATGGTACCACTGGGGGGGGGGGGGGGGGAAGAGAGAAAACAGACAGCATTAAACAATACAGTTCATGGTGATACAGTTAAGTTACCTTCCATATACAGTATAAGCCTCTGCTAAGAGGTCTGGACCTTTATGGCGTTGGAGTGCACTAACGTGGCTGTTCCCTACATCACCACACTGGCAAAAGTGTTACAGGCTGTTTAATTTAATTTTATATTTCGAGGTTGGATGTTAGCATGTAGGGAGCACCAATTGGTGTCACCTCGTTAGTCAGTATGTGTTACACCTGTGCTGGCTTGTCCGTCTCGTTAATTGGAAAGTGATATTTAAGAGCGGCTGGCACAGGTGATATTTAAGAGCGGCTGGCCCAGGTGATATTTAAGAGCGGCTGGCCCAGGTGATATTTAAGAGTGGCTGGCCCAGGTTATATTTAAGAGTGGCTGGCCCAGGTTATATTTCAGAGTGGCTGGCCCAGGTTATATTTAAGAGTGGCTGGCCCAGGTTATATTTAAGAGTGGCTGGCCCAGGTGCTATTTAAGAATGGCTGGCCCAGGTGATATTTAAGACTGGATGGCCCAGGTGTAACGATCGTCTATAGGTGATTGAGCGGACCAATGCACAGCGGGTGCTGAATACATAATGAAATTTAATGAAGATCCAACCAAAACAGAACACTGACAAAATACAAAACAAATAAACGACGTGAACGAACGAGACAGTACCGTGTGGTGCACAGACAAAGCAACAATCACCCACAAACAAACAGTGTGAACAACCTACCTTAATATGGTTCTCAATCAGAGGAAACGTAAAACACCTGTCCCTGATTGAGAACCATATCAGGCCAATAGACAATTAACCTAAACATAGAAACACATAACATAGAATGCCCACCCCAACTCACGCCCTGACCAACTAAACACATACAAAAACAAGGAAAACAGGTCAGGAACGTGACACCAGGTGCTATTTAAGAGTGGCTGGCCCAGGTTATATTTAAGAGTGGCTGGCCCAGGTGATATTTAAGAGCGGCTGTCCCAGGTGATATTTAAGAGTGGCTGGCCCAGGTGATATTTAAGAGTGGCTGGCCCAGGTGATATTTAAGAGCGGCTGTCCCAGGTGATATTTAAGAGTGGCTGGCCCAGGTGATATTTAAGAGTGGCTGGCCCAGTTGATATTTAAGTGTGGCTGGCCCAGGTGATATTTAAGAGTGGCTGGCCCAGGTGATATTTAAGAGTGGCTGGCTCAGGTGATATTTAAGAGTGGCTGTGGCCCAGTTGATATTTAAGTGTGGCTGGCCCAGATGATATTTAAGTGTGGCTGGCCCAGATGATATTTAAGAGGAGCTGGCCCAGGTAATATTTAGGAGCGGCAGGCTAGAGACATGATAGATCAGAAGTAATACTATAGTATCTGAGGGGTTATAGAGACTGGTTGTTACATCAGTAATACTATAGTTTCTGAGGGGGGATAGAGACTGGTTGTTACATCAGTAATACTATAGTATCTGAGGGGGGATAGAGACTGGTTGTTACATCAGTAATACTATGGTATCTGAGGGGGGATAGAGACTGGTTGTTACATCAGTAATACTATAGTATCTGAGGGGGGACAGAGACTGGTTGTTACATCAGTAATACTATAGTATCTGAGGGGGGACAGAGACTGGTTGTTACATCAGTAATACTATAGTATCTGAGGGGGGATAGAGACTGGTTGTTACATCAGTAATACTATATTATCTGAGGGGGGATAGAGACTGGTTGTTACATCAGTAATACTATAGTATCTGAGGGGGATAGAGACTGGTTGAAAAATACTATAGTATCTGGGAGGGGGATAGAGACTGGTTGTTACATCAGTAATACTATAGTATCTGAGGGGGGATAGAGACTGGTGGTTACATCAGTAATACTATAGTATGTGAGGGGTGATAGAGACTGGTTGTTACATCAGTAATACTATAGTATCTGAGGGGGGATATAGACTGGTTGTTACATCAGTAATACTATAGTATCTGAGGGGGGATAGAAACTGGTTGTTACATCAGTAATACTATAGTATCTGGGGGGGATAGAGACTGGTTGTTACATCAGTAATACTAAAGTATCTGAGGGGGGATAGAGACTGGTTGTTACATCAGTAATACTATAGTATCTGAGGGGGGATAGAGACTGGTTGTTACATCAGTAATACTATAGTATCTGAGGGGGGATATAGACTGGTTGTCACATCAGTAATACTATAGTATCTGAGGGGGGATAGAGACTGGTTGTTACATCAGTAATACTATAGTATCTGAGGGGGGATAGAGACTGGTTGTTACATCAGTAATACTATAGTATCTGAGGGGGGGATAGAGACTGGTTGTTACATCAGTAATACTATAGTATCTGAGGGGGGATAGAGACTGGTTGTTACATCAGTAATACTATAGTATCTGAGGGGGGATATAGACTGGTTGTCACATCAGTAATACTATAGTATCTGAGGGGGGATAGAGACTGGTTGAAATAATACTATAGTATCTGAGGGGGGATAGAGACTGGTTGTTACATCGGTAATACTATAGTATCTGAGGGGGGATAGAGACTGGTTGTTACATCAGTAATACTATAGTATCTGAGGGGTGATAGAGACTGGTTGTTACATCAGTAATACTATAGTATCTGAGGGGGGCTATAGACTGGTTGTTACATCAGTAATACTATAGTATCTGAGGGGGGATAGAGACTGGTTGTTACATCGGTAATACTATAGTATCTGAGGGGGGATAGAGACTGGTTGTTACATCAGTAATACTATAGTATCTGAGGGGGGCTATAGACTGGTTGTTACATCAGTAATACTATAGTATCTGAGGGGGGATAGAGACTGGTTGTTACATCAGTACTACTATAGTATCTGAGGGGTGATAGAGACTGGTTGTTACATCAGTAATACTATAGTATCTGAGGGGTGATAGAGACTGGAGGCTGTCCCAGGTGATAGAGGCTGTCCCAGGTGATATTTAAGAGTGGCTGGCCCAGGTGATATTTAAGAGTGGCTGGCCCAGTTGATATTTAAGTGTGGCTGGCCCAGGTGATATTTAAGAGTGGCTGGCCCAGGTGATATTTAAGAGTGGCTGGCTCAGGTGATATTTAAGAGTGGCTGTGGCCCAGTTGATATTTAAGTGTGGCTGGCCCAGATGATATTTAAGTGTGGCTGGCCCAGATGATATTTAAGAGGAGCTGGCCCAGGTAATATTTAGGAGCGGCAGGCTAGAGACATGATAGATCAGAAGTAATACTATAGTATCTGAGGGGGGATAGAGACTGGTTGATACATCAGTAATACTATAGTATCTGAGGGGGGATAGAGACTGGTTGTTACATCGGTAATACTATAGTATCTGAGGGGTGATAGAGACTGGTTGTTACATCAGTAATACTATAGTATCTGAGGGGGGATAGAGACTGGTTGTTACATCGGTAATACTATAGTATCTGAGGGGGGATAGAGACTGGTTGTTACATCGGTAATACTATAGTTTCTGAGGGGGGATAGAGACTGGTTGTTACATCGGTAATACTATAGTATCTGAGGGGGGATAGAGACTGGTTGTTACATCAGTAATACTATAGTATCTGAGGGGGGATAGAGACTGGTTGTTACATCAGTAATACTATAGTATCTGAGGGGGGATAGAGACTGGTTGTCACATCAGTAATACTATAGTATCTGAGGGGGGATAGAGACTGGTTGTTACATCGGTAATACTATAGTTTCTGAGGGGGGATAGAGACTGGTTGTTACATCGGTAATACTATAGTATCTGAGGGGGGATAGAGACTGGTTGTTACATCGGTAATACTATAGTTTCTGAGGGGGGATAGAGACTGGTTGTTACATCGGTAATACTATAGTATCTGAGGGGTGATAGAGACTGGTTGTTACATCAGTAATACTATAGTACCTGAGGGGGGATAGAGACTGGTTGTTACATCAGTAATACTATAGTATCTGAGGGGGGATAGAGACTGGTTGTTACATCAGTAATACTATAGCTAAAGCAGCTGTATTGACCATTTGGGAAGAATTAAACCTGGTTAAGATTTCCTTGTCCGTTGAGTCAATTAGAACTGAACCTTTAGTTGTCTTGGTAGATGTGGAGGGTAAACTCCTTTAGTTGTCTTGATAGATGTGGAGGGTTAACTCCTCTAGTTGTCTTGGTAGATGTGGAGGGTTAACTCCTTTAGTTGTCTTGATAGATGTGGAGGGTTAACTCCTTTAGTTGTGTTGATAGACGTGGAGGGTTAACTCCTTTAGTTGTCTTGGTAGATGTGGAGGGTTAACTCCTTTAGTTGTCTTGGTAGATGTGGAGGGTTAACTCCTCTTGTTGTCTTGGTAGATGTGGAGGGTTAACTCCTCTAGTTGTCTTGGTAGATGTGGAGGGTTAACTCCTCCAGTTGTCTTGGTAGATGTGGAGGGCTAACTCCTCTAGTTGTCTTGATAGATGTGGAGGGTTAACTCCTTTAGTTGTCTTGATAGATGTGAAGGGTTAACTCCTCTAGTTGTCTTGATAGATGTGGAGGGTTAACTCCTTTAGTTGTCTTGGTAGATGTGGAGGGTTAACTCCTCTAGTTGTCTTGGTAGATGTGGAGGGTTAACTCCTCTAGTTGTCTTGGTAGATGTGGAGGGTTAACTCCTTTAGTTGTCTTGATAGTTGTGGAGGGTTAATTCCTCTAGTTGTCTTGATAGATGTGGAGGGTTAACTCCTCTAGTTGTCTTGGTAGATGTGGAGGGTTAACACCTTTAGTTGTCTTGGTAGATGTGGAGGGTTAACTCCTTTAGTTGTCTTGATAGATGTGGAGGGTTAACTCCTGCAGTTGTCTTGATAGATGTGGAGGGTTAACTCCTTTAGTTGTCTTGATAGATGTGGAGGGTTAACTCCTTTAGTTGTCTTGATAGATGTGGAGGGTTAACACCTTTAGTTGTCTTGGTAGATGTGGAGGGCTAACTCCTTTAGTTGTCTTGATAGATGTGGAGGGTTAACACCTTTAGTTGTCTTGGTAGATGTGGAGGGTTAACTCCTTTAGTTGTCTTGATAGATGTGGAGGGTTAACTCCTGCAGTTGTCTTGATAGATGTGGAGGGTTAACTCCTTTAGTTGTCTTGATAGATGTGGAGGGTTAACTCCTCTAGTTGTCTTGATAGATGTGGAGGGTTAACACCTTTAGTTGTCTTGATAGATGTGGAGGGTTAACTCCTTTAGTTGTCTTGGTAGATGTGGAGGTTTAACTCCTTTAGTTGTCTTGATATATGTGGAGGGTTAACACCTGCAGTTGTCTTGATAGATGTGGAGGGTTAACTCCTCTAGTTGTCTTGATAGATGTGGAGGGTTAACACCTTTAGTTGTCTTGAGAGATGTGGAGGGTTAACTCCTCTAGTTGTCTTGATAGATGTGGAGGGTTAACTCCTTTAGTTGTCTTGATAGATGTGGAGGGTTAACACCTGCAGTTGTCTTGATAGATGTGGAGGGTTAACTCCTCTAGTTGTCTTGGTAGATGTGGAGGGTTAACTCCTTTAGTTGTCTTGATAGTTGTGGAGGGTTAATTCCTCTAGTTGTCTTGATAGATGTGGAGGGTTAACTCCTCTAGTTGTCTTGGTAGATGTGGAGGGTTAACACCTTTAGTTGTCTTGGTAGATGTGGAGGGTTAACAACTTTAGTTGTCTTGGTAGATGTGGAGGGCTAACTCCTTTAGTTGTCTTGATAGATGTGGAGGGTTAACACCTTTAGTTGTCTTGATAGATGTGGAGGGTTAACACCTTTAGTTGTCTTGATAGATGTGGAGGGTTAACTCCTTTAGTTGTCTTGATAGATGTGGAGGGTTAACTCCTGCAGTTGTCTTGATAGATGTGGAGGGTTAACTCCTTTAGTTGTCTTGATAGATGTGGAGGGTTAACTCCTCTAGTTGTCTTGATAGATGTGGAGGGTTAACACCTTTAGTTGTCTTGATAGATGTGGAGGGTTAACTCCTTTAGTTGTCTTGGTAGATGTGGAGGTTTAACTCCTTTAGTTGTCTTGATATATGTGGAGGGTTAACACCTGCAGTTGTCTTGATAGATGTGGAGGGTTAACTTCTCTAGTTGTCTTGATAGATGTGGAGGGTTAACACCTTTAGTTGTCTTGAGAGATGTGGAGGGTTAACTCCACTAGTTGTCTTGATAGATGTGGAGGGTTAACTCCTTTAGTTGTCTTGATAGATGTGGAGGGTTAACACCTGCAGTTGTCTTGATAGATGTGGAGGGTTAACTCCTCTAGTTGTCTTGAGAGATGTGGAGGGTTAACTCCTTTAGTTGTGGTTAACTTCATGTCTTTAATTTTGGTGTGTGTTTTCATTTTGTTTGCCTGTTCTTGTTGAATTTAGTGGGTCTCATGGTGGGTGTCTTTTAGGCTCCAGTTGTTGTTGCTAGTCAACGTTCAGTGGACACCAAGAGTGTCTCTCAGAACCCCTCCTAAAACCCCAGCGGTGTCGTTCTGGTTGCTGTCAGTGACTCTTAGTTCCCCATTCTGTTTCAGTGACATTTTTGGTTTTCTTGCTGTGGAACATGACAATAGGACATCAAATAGAAAGGAGGACCAAGGCACTCTTCATATCATTCATTAAAATGCCTTTATCTGTATAGCATGTTCAATAGAAACAAAGTTTTAAAAATCAGACGAAATCAAATCCCTGACGAAGGCCATACTCCCTGACGGAGGCCATACTCCCTGACGGAGGCCATACTCCCTGACGGAGGCCATACTCCCTGACGAAGGCCATACTCCCTGACGAAGGCCATACTCCCTGACGGAGGCCATACTCCCTGACGGAGGCCATACTCCCTGACGGAGGCCATACTCCCTGACGGAGGCCATACTCCCTGACGGAGGCCATACTCCCTGACGGAGGCCATACTCCCTGACGAAGGCCATACTCCCTGACGGAGGCCATACTCCCTGACGGAGGCCATACTCCCTGACGAAGGCCATACTCCCTGACGGAGGCCATACTCCCTGACGGAGGCCATACTCCCTGACGAACGCCATACTCCCTGACGAACGCCATACTCCCTGACAGAGGCCATACTCCCTGACGGAGGCCATACTCCCTGACGGAGGCCATACTCCCTGACGGAGGCCATACTCCCTGACGGAGGCCATACTCCCTGACGGAGGCCATACTCCCTGACGAAGGCCATACTCCCTGACGGAGGCCATACTCCCTGACGGAGGCCATACTCCCTGACGGAGGCCATACTCCCTGACGGAGGCCATACTCTCTGACGAAGGCCATGCAGCCGAAACATGTAGATTTTTAAAACGTTGTTTCTATTGAACATGCCATACAAATAAAGGCATTTTAATGAATTATATGAAGAGTGCCTTGGTCCTCCTCTCTATTTTATGACCAATTCCCCACTTTTACCAAAGAGCACCCTTTGTCTACCAAAATGTAGTATTGTGTACCTTAGTAGCGCTTCCCTTCCTCCTCTTTCTACTAGTGACAGTAGGACAGTTGTTATCGTTGGCCTAAAACAACTGTGGTAACCTAGTAACGTGAGCCCTCTTGACGATTATCATGAAACGTCGTCAACATGAACAGCCCAGCAGGTTTGAGCACATTTTCATTTGGCAGCACATCCATCAAGAGACAATACACTGTAAATGAGTTCCAAATGCCACCCTATTCCCAATATAGTGCCCTTCTTTTGAACAGGGCCCAATAGGGAATAGGGTGTCATTTGGGACCACTCCTGGATGAGTCAAGTGTTAGTTTGAAATGTAATCTCCTGAAGGATCCAGGAACATGAAACTTAAGGGGAAGAAAATATTTAACTACATGACAGTAAATGCGAGGTTTAAATAGTTACAAAACAGTATACCTGTTAAAGTTAAAAGTGAACGTCATAAACAGAAGGGGAAATCTGTCACCTTTACCGTACCATGTTTTAATGCAGAAAAAATGGGTTGATAATGTATATATTTTCAACCACAATCTGTCAGGTTTCAGGTAATGACAATTTATTAAATATTAATAGATTTTGATAGTACTGCTTTATTATTCTGGAAAAACTTCATGTAAAAAAGGATATAAATATTCACTGAGTGTATAAAACATTAGGAACACCTGCTCTTTCCATGACATAGACTGACCAGGTGAATCCAGGTGAAAGATATGATCCCTTATTGACGTCACTTGTTAAATCCACTTCAATCAGTGTGATGATGAAGGGGAGGAGACAGGTTAAAGAAGGATTTTTAAGCCTTGAGACAATTGAAACATGGATTGTGTCTGTGTTGCCATTCAGAGAGTGAATGGGGAAGATAAAACATTTATGTGCCTCTGAACGGGGTAGGGTAGTGTGGAACAGCTTTGACACCTTGTAGAGTCCATGCCCCGGTGAATTGAGCTGTTCTGAGGACAAAAGGGGGTGCAACTCAATATTAGGAAGGTGTTCCTAATGGTTTGTACACTCAGTGTATAAATATATATAATTGATTACAACTGTTGTTGTATCTGATCATAAACAACTCAAGACTGGAGATCAGACCTAGATGAACTCAGATTAAAGCAGACCTAGATGAACTCAGATTAGAACAGGCCTAGATGAACTCAGATTAGATCAGACCTAGATTGAAATCAGATTAGAGCAGACCTAGATTGAACTCAGATTAGAGCAGACCTCGATGAACTCAGATTAGAGCAGACCTAATGGAACTCAAATTAGATCAGACCTAGATAAGCTCAGATCTGATCAAATAAAGTATCAAATTGTTAATTGTGAGCTAGATTGGGCGTATTCCTTCCTAGAGAGAAAATTTACGAAAAATACATCACAAACTAGATCTAGCTTGTTTAGTAAGGACAGACAAGACCAAACTTGTTTAGTAAGGACAGACTAGATCGAACTTGTTTAGTAAGGACAGACTAGATCTAACTTGTTTAGTAAGGACAGACTAGACCTAACTTGTTTACTAAGGACAGACTAGATCTAACTTGTTTAGTAAGGACAGACTAGATCTAACTTGTTTAGTAAGGACAGACTAGACCTAACTTGTTTAGTAAGGACAGACTAGATCTAACTTGTTTGGAAAGGACAGACTAGACCTAACTTGTTTAGTAAGGACAGACTAGATCTAACTTGTTTAGTAAGGACAGACTAGATCTAACTTGTTTAGTAAGGACAGACTAGATCTAACTTGTTTAGTAAGGACAAACTAGATCTAACTTGTTTAGTAAAGACAGACTAGATCACAAAAAAGCACATCATAAAATGTTTTTACTGTACCTGGTGTTTTAAAATAAATGGAATCTCTATTTTCTGGTGCTCGATGTCCCTGTAGATCTGTATGAGGCCATGTGAGAAGATGATTGGATGATCTGCAAGCTTTGCTGCCTTTGTGTGTGTGTGTGTGTGTGTGTGTGTGTGTGCGTGCGTGCGTGCGTGCGTGCGTGCGTGCGTGCGTGCGTGCGTGCGTGCGTGCGTGCGTGCGTGCGTGCGTGCGTGCGTGTAGGAGCAACCCGTCATTCAGGTTCTGTTATAAGCCCCTCTTTTTTTCTTGCCGGTTTTGCATGTAACTTTTGTTCCTCCTTTAGCACCTGTTAGAGGTGATAAAGGAGTTACTAGACTGGTCACCAATCAGACCTGTTAGAGGTGGTAAAGGAGTGACTAGACTGGTCACCAATCAGACCTGTTAGAGGTGGTGAAGGAGTGACTAGACTGGTCACCAATCAGACCTGTTAGAGGTGGTAAAGGAGTTACTATACTAGTCACCAATCAGACCTGTTAGAGGTGTTAAAGGAGTTACTAGACTAGTCACCAATCAGACCCGTTAGAGGTGATAAAGGAGTTACTAGACTGGTCACCAATCAGACCTGTTAGAGGTGGTAAAGGAGTTACTAGACTAGTCACCAATCAGACCTGTTAGAGATGAGAAAGGAGTTACTAGACTGGTCACCAATCAGACCTTTTAGAGGTGGTAAAGGAGTTACTAGACTGGTCACCAATCAGACCTGTTAGAGGTGATAAAGGAGTTACTAGACTGGTCACCAATCAGACCTGTTAGGGGTGGTAAAGGAGTTACTAGACTGGTCACCAATCAGACCTGTTAGAGTTGGTAAAGGGGTTACTAGACTGGTCACCAATCATACCTGTTTTAAGGCGATGAAGGAGTTACTAGACTGGTCATCAATCAGACCTGTTAGAGGTGGTAAAAGAGTTACTAGACTGGTCACCAATCAGACCTGTTAGAGGTACTAAAGGAGTTACTAGACTGGTCACCAATCAGACCTGTTAGAGATGTTAAAGGAGTTACTAGACTGGTCACCAATCAGACCTGTTAGAGATGGTATAGGAGTTACTAGCCTGGTCATCAATCAGACCTGTTAGAGATGTTAAAGGAGTTACTAGACTGGTCACCAATCAGACCTGTTAGTGGTGTTAAAGGAGTTACAAGACTGGTCACCAATCAGACCTGTTAGAGATGTTAAAGGAGTTACTAGCCTGGTCATCAATCAGACCTGTTAGAGATGGTATAGGAGTTACTAGCCTGGTCATCAATCAGACCTGTTAGAGATGTTAAAGGAGTTACTAGACTGGTCACCAATCAGACCTGTTAGAAGTGCTAAAGGAGTTACTAGACTGGTCACCAATCAGACCTGTTAGAGGTGGTAAAGGAGTTACTAGACTGGTCACCAATCAGACCTGTTAGAGGTGGTAAAGGAGTTACTAGACTGGTCACCAATCAGACCTGTTAGAGGTGGTAAAGGAGTTACTAGACTGGTCACCAATCAGACACAACAATAAACTAAACCAGAGACTTAAACAAATCAAAATATATGATCAAAATGCAGACAGGTTGTGTGAACCGGGTCCAACTCCAAACTATGTACTGTACATGTTTGTAACACCTAAAGAGATTGTGTACAGATTAGGACAAAAATAGTTATGGAATAACCAAATAGTTTACTGTATTCCGTCATTAAGTAAATGTTTTCAATAAGATCCTTGCTATAACCTGATTCTCAGTAAAACACCTGTTGTTAAGGGGAATGTGTGTTCTCAATAAAATACCTGTTGTTAAGGGGAATGTGTTCTCAATAAAACACCTGTTGTTAAGGGGAATGTGTGTAATCAGTAAAACACCTGTTGTTAAGGGGAATGTGTGTTCTCAATAAAACACCTGTTGTTATGGGGAATGTGTGTTCTCAATAAAACACCTGTTGTTAAGGGGAATGTGTGTTCTCAATAAAACACCTGTTGTTAAGGGGAATGTGTGTTCTCAGTAAAACACCTGTTGTTAAGGGGAATGTGTGTTCTCAATAAAACATCTGTTGTTAAGGGGAATGTGTGTTCTCAATAAAACACCTGTTGTTAAGGGGAATGTGTGTTCTCAGTAAAACACCTGTTGTTAAGGGGAATGTGTGTTCTCAATAAAACACCTGTTGTTAAGGGGAATGTGTGTTCTCAGTAAAACACCTATTGTTAAGGGGAATGTGTTCTCAGTAAAACACCTATTGTTAAGGGGAATGTGTGTTCTCAGTAAAACACCTGTTGTTAAGGGGAATGTGTGTTCTCAATAAAACACCTGTTGTTAAGGGGAATGTGTGTTCTCAGTAAAACACCTGTTGTTAAGGGGAATGTGTTCTCAATAAAACACCTGTTGTTAAGGGGAATGTGTGTTCTCAGTAAAACACCTGTTGTTAAGGGGAATGTGTGTTCTCAGTAAAACACCTGTTGTTAAGGGGAATGTGTGTTCTCAGTAAAACACCTGTTGTTAAGGGGAATGTGTGTTCTCAATAAAACACCTGTTGTTAAGGGGAATGTGTTCTCAGTAAAACACCTGTTGTTAAGGGGAATGTGTGTTCTCAATAAAACACCTGTTGTTAAGGGGAATGTGTGTTCTCAGTAAAACACCTGTTGTTAAGGGGAATGTGTGTTCTCAGTAAAACACCTGTTGTTAAGGGGAATGTGTGTTCTCAGTAAAACACCTGTTGTTAAGGGGAATGTGTGTTCTCAGTTAAACACCTGTTGTTAAGGGGAATGTGTGTTCTCAATAAAACACCTGTTGTTAAGGGGAATGTGTTCTCAGTAAAACACCTGTTGTTAAGGGGAATGTGTGTTCTCAATAAAACACCTGTTGTTAAGGGGAATGTGTTCTCAGTAAAACACCTGTTGTTAAGGGGAATGTGTGTACTGCCTGGATTACACCACATAGTACTGCATGGATTACACCACATAATACTGCCTGGATTACACCACATAGTACTGCCTGGATTACACCACATAATACTGCCTGGATTACACCACATAATACTGTCTGGATTACACCACATAATACTGTCTGGATTACACCACATAATACTGTCTGGATTACACCACATAATACTGTCTGGATTACACCACATAGTATTGCCTGGATTACACCACATAATACTGCCTGGATTACACCACATAGTACTGCCTGGATTACACCACATAGTACTGCCTGGATTACACCACATAATACTGTCTGGATTACACCACATAGTATTGCCTGGATTACACCACATAATTCTGCCTGGATTACACCACATAGTACTGCCTGGATTACACCACATAGTACTGCCTGGATTACACCACATAGTACTGCCTGGATTACACCACATAATACTGTCTGGATTACACCACATAATACTGCCTGGATTACACCACATAATACTGTCTGGATTACACCACATAATACTGTCTGGATTACACCACATAATACTGTCTGGATTACACCACATAATACTGTCTGGATTACACCACATAATACTGCCTGGATTACACCACATAATACTGCCTGGATTACACCACATAGTACTGCCTGGATTACACCACATAGTACTGCCTGGATTACACCACATAATACTGTCTGGATTACACCACATAATACTGTCTGGATTACACCACATAATACTGTCTGGATTACACCACATAATACTGTCTGGATTACACCACATAGTATTGCCTGGATTACACCACATAGTATTGCCTGGATTACACCACATAATACTGCCTGGATTACACCACATAGTACTGCCTGGATTACACCACATAGTACTGCCTGGATTACACCACATAGTACTGCCTGGATTACACCACATAGTACTGCCTGGATTACACCACATAATACTGCCTGGATTACACCACATAGTACTGCCAGGATTACACAACATAGAACTGCCTGGATTACACCACATAATACTGCCTGGATTACACCACATAGCACAGGGAGGCTGTATCAACGTGAACTGATGTGTGTCGGCGTCTTCATACCTCTCTTTGTTTTTCTCCATCACTCTCCATCTCTTTCTGATCTTCCGTCAGTCTGGAGTGCTGTTCCATCTGTGGCCACAAGGTGGAGTGAGAAGATCATGTAGAAACACATGATCAACAGATAGCTGATTTTACGTGGCCATTTAAATCCCTGTAAATCCACTCCACAGTGGCATATCAACTTGAAACTTGTCAGCACTATCATGGACGTCTCTAAGATGAACCACACTGAATGTTGTACTGAGATCTCTAAAAGAAAAACATGGAAACTATTAACAAATCATTATTTACAACTGATGTTCAAAACCATCTGGAATCATGTTCTCCTTTATGAACCATACATCAGATTCAGTTCAGATGTTTGTCTTTAATAGTTTTGAGAAAAAATAGTTGCTACATTCAAATATGGCCGCACTCTACCTATAGACGCATGTTAGCACACATGCTAATGCTAAAACATACTTTAAACATCTACTCATGAACCATAGATCAGATTGACTCTAGATTTGGTATATAGACTCAATGAATTAGCCTCTAAAGAATTTGAGAATGATTACTTGTTGCATTCGTTGTCGGCCACTAGATGAAATGTTCTTACGTAGTTGATTTGCAAATCCAATCAGCTTTCCACATTGATTTAATGTCATCACATTTATGTTTTGGGTTAAAGTGAAGAGGAAACTACATTGATTACAACCAGGGAAGGTGAAAAATGTCAAAATACAACAACAAAAAATAACATAAAGATCAATCTTTGAAAAATAAACTACCAAATACTACCAAATACAGAAGTACATTATCCAGTAGCAGGCCCCACCAGCAACAACCCTCTCAGTAATGGTAACAGAAACAGTTGACTTGCTCTGACTGTGATACAGTATGTTGCTGTTTATCTGCCTCAGTTGAATGCACTGAAATCACTCTGGATAAGAGTGTCTGATAAATGACCAAATGTATTAGTGAAAATGAACATAGATCTGGCCCAAACCTTTCCCAGAAGCCTGGTTACAGTATGGTACAGTAGCTTTACCAGAAGCCTGGTTACAGTATGGTACAGTAGCTTTACCAGAAGCCTGGTTACAGTATGGTACAGTAGCTTTCCCAGAAGCCTGGTTACAGTATGGTACAGTAGCTTTCCCAGAAGCCTGGTTACAGTATGGTACAGTAGCTTTCCCAGAAGCCTGGTTACAGTATGGTACAGTAGCTTTCCCAGAAGCCTGGTTACAGTATGGTACAGTAGCTTTCCCAGAAGCCTGGTGCAGCTCTGGGTGGAACTCTGGGTGGAGCTCTGGATCCACCTTCCATATCAATCTTGGTATCCCCAGACTCCCTGGGGGCGATGCCCTGATACATAATTACATTTTGCTCATGGGTGGAATAGCCCGCCTGTTCCAGGAAGTTACTCAATGGATGACCACATATGATCATGAGCAACTCCCTGCTGATGCAATATGTGTTGAGTGGGGCGAAGTTCCTCAGGTCCTCGTGCTGGGTCACATAGACCTTATCCACTATCCTGTCTGGACGCATACTGATGATGAGGCGGTCCATGTTGCTGGTATCTATGTGATGAGTGTAACCCTTCCTGACATACTCAGGCATGGATTTAGATGCTGTGTGGTGGAGGTTGCCCACCTCATAGAACGTGTAGCCATCATCAGGAAGCAGCTTCTTGCAGATGTTGTTGTCACACTGAAGTCTGTTCTGGAAGAGACGGAAACCAAAGCCTCCCTCTTTGGGGTCGGAATTTGCAACCATCTGGTTGTCATTTTTGATGACGATGTAATCTTTGGCGAACCAGAAAAGGAGCTTGAGTCCGTGCCTCGGCCAGGGACGACCAAACCTAGAAGCTCTCAGCTCCGCCATATTGTTCAATGTTTGAACCTGAACCCCTAACATATGAGTCCTAAACTGACAGAACAGACCCAGCTGTTTAATATTTAACCTCTCTGTTTCTCTCTCCCTCCACCAGAATGGACTGTAGTCTGTCTGACTGCCGTCCTACAGGCCCTAAACTGACAGAACAGACCCAGCTGTTGAAGAAGCTGAGACAAGAACAGAACTCAGGGTTCTGTCTCTTCAGAGTTCTGCTCGGAGCTTCGACCTTTCTTCCTCAAAGGACCCTCTTCCTCATCTTCCACGACGCCTTCATGTTCTCCTACCACAGGTGCTCAGGTGAGACCCAGAGTGTATGGGCCCTGTCAAAGGTAGGACATTATGTTGACCAGGAGAAGTGTATGGGCCCTGGTCAAAGGTAGGACACTACTTTGACCCAGGAGAGAGGGTATGGGCCCTGGTCAGGTAGGACACTACGTGACCCAGGAGAGAGTGTATGGACCCTGGTCAAAGGTTGGACACTACGTTGACCCAGGAGAGAGTGTATGGGCCCTGGTCAAAGGTAGGACACTACGTTGACCCAGGAGAGCGTATGGGCCCTGGTCAAAGGTAGGACACTACGTTGACCCAGGAGAGAGCGTATGGGCCCTGTCAAAGGTAGGACACTACGTTGACCCAGAGAGAGCGTATGGCCCTGGTCAAAGGTAGGACACTACGTTGACCCAGGAGAGTATATGGGCCCTGGTCAAAGGTAGGACACTACGTTGACCCAGGAGAGAGTGTATGGGCCCTGGTCAAAGGTAGGACACTACGTTGACCCAGGAGAGATGTATGGACCCTGGTCAAAGGTAGGACACTACGTTGACCACAGGAGAGATGTATGGGCCCTGGTCAAAGTACACTACGTTGACCCAGGAGAGAGTGTATGGACCCTGGTCAAAGGTAGGACACTACGTTGACCCAGGAGAGAGTGTATGGGCCCTGGTCAAAGGTAGAGACACTACGTGACCCAGGAGAGAGTGTATGCCCTGGTCAAAGGTAGGACACTACGTTGACCCAGAGAGAGTGTATGGACCCTGGTCAAAGGTAGGACACTACGTTGACCCAGGAGAGAGTGTATGACCCTGGTCAAAGGTAGGACACTACGTTGACCCAGAGAGAGTGTATGGCCCTGGTCAAAGGTAGGACACTACGTTGACCCAGGAGAGAGTGTATGGGCCCTGGTCAAAGGTAGGACACTACGTTGACCCAGGAGAGAGTGTATGGGCCCTGGTCAAAGGTAGGACACTACGTTGACCCAGGAGAGAGTGTATGGAGACCCTGGTCAAAGGTAGGACACACGTTGACCCAAGAGAGTGTATGGACCCTGGTCAAAGGTAGGACAACTACGTTGCCCCAGGAAGAGTGTATGGACCCTGGTCAAAGGTAGGACACTACGTTGACCCAGGAGAGAGTGTATGGACCTGGTCAAAGGTGGACACTACGTTGACCAGGAGAGAGTGTATGGACCCTGGTCAAAGGTAGGACACTACGTTGACCCAGGAGAGATTGTATGGCCCTGGTCAAAGGTAGGACACTACGTTGACCCAGGAGAGAGTGTATGGCCCTGGTCAAAGGTAGGACACTACGTTGACCCAGGAAGAGTGTATGGGCCCTGGTCAAAGGTTAGGACACTACGTTGACCCAGGAGAGAGTGTATGGGCCCTGGTCAAAGGTGGACACTACGTTGACCCAGGAGAGAGTGTATGGGCCCTGGTCAAAGGTAGGACACTACGTTGACCCAGGAGAGAGTGTATGGCCCTGGTCAAAGGTAGGACATACGTTGACCCAGGAGAGAGTGTATGGACCCTGGTCAAAGGTAGACACTACGTTGACCCAGGAGAGAGTGTATGGACCCTGGTCAAAGGTTAGGACACTACGTTGACCCAGGAGAGAGTGTATGGACCCTGGTTAAAGGTAGGACACTACGTTGACCCAGGAGAGAGTGTATGGACCCTGGTCAAAGGTAGGACACTACGTTGACCCAGGAGAGATGTATGGACCCTGGTCAAAGGTAGGACACTACGTTGACCCAGGAGAGAGTGTACGGACCCTGGTCAAAGTGAGACACTACGTTGACCCAGGAGAGAGTGTACGGACCCTGGTCAAAGGTAGGACACTACGTTGACCCAGGAGAGGAGTGTACGGCCCTGGTCCAAAGGTAGGACACTACGTTGACCCAGGAGAGAGTGTATGGACCCTGGTCAAAGGTAGGACACTACGTTGACCCAAGAGAGTGTATGGACCCGGGTCAAAGGTAGGACACTACGTTGACCCAGGAGAGAGTGTATGGGCCCTGGTCAAAGGTAGGACACTACGTTGACCAGGAGAGAGTATATGGACCCTGGTCAAAGGTAGGACACTACGTTACCCAGGAGAGAGTGTATGGACCCTGTTTCATCAAAACAGGTGTGGAGCAGTATACAGCCCAAATGACTGAAGTACATCTCAGTCAGTTTGTCTCTCCAGCATCATTAAACCCTGTTCTTCCCCGTCCCCCTCCAGCATCATTAAACCCTGTTTCTCCCCGTCCCCCTCCAGCATCATTAAACCCTGTTCTCCCCGTCCCCCTCCAGCATCTTAACCCTGTTCTTCCCCGTCCCCCTCCAGCATCATTAAACCCTGTTCTTCCCCGTCCCCCTCCAGCATCATTAAACCCTGTTCTTCCCCGTCCCCCTCCAGCATCATTAAACCCTGTTCTTCCCCGTCCCCCTCCAGCATCATTAAACCCTGTTCTTCCTCGTCCCCCTCCAGCATCATTAAACCCTGTTTTTCCCCGTCCCCCTCCAGCATCATTAAACCCTGTTTTTCCCCGTCCCCCTCCAGCATCATTAACCCTGTTTTTCCCCGTCCCCCTCCAGCATCATTAAACCCTGTTTTTCCCCGTCCCCCTCCAGCATCATTAAACCCTGTTTTTCCCCGTCCCCCTCCAGCATCATTAAACCCTGTTTTTCGCCTCCCCCTCCAGCCTCCTCTGGTTCATGAGTGACCAGGACAGCGACCTGTGGAAGGGCTTCATGTTCGCCTTCCTGTTGTTCCTCCTGTCCAGCCTCCAGTCCCTGTCAACCATCAGTACATGTACTCCTGCTTCACCGTGGGAATGAGGGTGAAGAACCGCTGTCATGGGCCTGGTCTACAGGAAGGTATGGAGAGAGAGAGAGACACAACGACAAGAGAGAGGGATGGTTTCTTATCACACCATTTTAGAAGCATTACAGAGTATCAATGGCAGCAAAGGCTGAATGGAAATGATTTAATACAATTTGCACATTTCATACAGGAAGAAAACACAAACAAATGGTCAAAATACAACATACAAAGTGAGGGGGTGGGTTGCTTCCTTTTAGGTGGTTGTGGATTGAACACTCTCTCTCTGTCTGTCTCTCTCCCCTCCTCCCTCCCCTGTAGTCTCTAGTGATCAGCAGTGCAGCGCGGCAGTCCTGTACCGTGGGACAGATTGTTAACCTGGTGTCGGCAGACACTCAGAAGCTCATGGACATGGTGGTGTATTTCAACGCTGTGGGTGGCTCCCATTGAGAAGCTCTCTGTCTCTTCTTCCTGTGGCAGGTAGGTAGAACACACACTGTTGTTGCCCCTCTCCTGCTCCCATTGAGATAGCTCTCTGTCTCTTCTTCTGTGCAGGTAGGTAGAACACACACTGTTGTTGCCCCTCTCCTGCTCCCATTGAGATAGCTCTCTGTCTCTTCTTCCTGTGGCAGGTAGTAGAACACACACGTACACTACACACTGTTGTTACCCCTCTCTTGTATCTAACAGCTTCTGGGTCCGTCACCCTAGCCGGCATCGCCACGGTGATCCTTATCTTTCCTCTCAACGGCTTCATCGCCAAGATGAGGAGCAAGCTGCAGGTCAGTTCACACACGCACCACGCGCACGCACACACACACACCACACACACACCACACACACACACACACACAACACACACACACACACACACACACACACACACACACACACACACACACACACACACACACCACACACACACACACTTTTTTACTATCCTCGTAATGACCAAACAGTTGATTCCCATTCCTAGACTTACCCTCTAACCTTAAACATATAGGTCACTTAGCAGACGCTCTATCCAGAGAGACTTACAGTAGTGAGTGAGTACATTTTCATTCTTACTGTCCCAAACACACAACCCTGTTGTTGCAAGAGCAATGCTCTACCAACTGAGACACACGGGACCTCACCTTAACCCTGACCCTGACCCCTAACCCTGACCCCAACCCAACTCCTAACCCTGACTCCATACCCCAACTCCTAACCCTGACTCCTAACCCAACTCCTAACCCTACTCCTGACCCAACCCCTAACCCTGACTCCTAACCCTGACTCCTGACCCCAACCCCTAACCCTGACTCCTAACCCTGACTCCTGACCCCTAACCCTGACTCCTAACCCTGACTCTTGACCCCAACCCCTAACCCTGACTCCTGACCCTGACTCCTGACCCTAACCCTAACTCCTGACCCCACCCCTAACCCTGACCCCAACCTCTAACCCAAACCCCGACTCCTGACCCCAACCCTAACCCTGACCCTGACTCCTGACCCCAACCCCTGACCCTGACTCAAACCCCTAACCCCAACTCCTGACCCCAACCCCTAACCCAACCCCTGACCCTGACTCCAACCCCTAACCCCAACTCCTGACCCCAACCCCTAACCCTAACCCTGACCCTGACCCCAACCCCTAACCCTAACCCTAACCCACCCTGACTCCTGACCCAAACCCCGAACCAACTCCTAACCCTGACTCCTGACCCCAACCCCAACCCCTAACCCTGACCCCAACCCCTAATCCTGACCCTGACCCCAACCCCTAACCCTAACCCTGACTCCTGACCCAACCCCTAACCCTGACCCTGACCCCAACCCCTAACCCTGACCCTGACCCCGACCCCTAACCCTTACCCCGACCCCAACCCCTAACCCTGACTCTTGACCCAACCCCGACTCCTGACCCCAACCCCTAACCCTGACCTGACCCCAACCCAACCCTAACCCTGACCCCAAATCTAACCCATAAGCCTAAAATAGCCTTTTCCTTGTGTGGACCAACAAAATGTTCCTTGTTTTACTATCCTTCCCTTCCTAGAAATTCTGGTCCCCACTTGGATAGTAAAAACAGAAAACCGCACACACACACACACCACATAACACACACACACCACATAAACACACACAACATAAACACACACACACCACAGAAACACACACACCACAGAAACAGAAACACACACACACCACACACACACACACACACACACACACACACACACACACACACACACACACACACACACACACACAGACACACACTAGAATCGAAGAATACCACACAAAACGAACCCAATAAAACCCAGAGATTCTCTCTTATTTAGTCAGATAACCGATCGTTGGCAGTAATACTATTCCTAATATTATAAACGACTCTCTATCTCCCTAGTCCCCTCAACCCTGTCAGAGGCTTGGTAAACGGCTGATGATCCAATAATATGACTTTACATACACCATGTCTGGTTTCCATTGACGCGTTACACAGTAACTCATACAGTACTGTTCTAATAGGCTGGGATGTATTGTGAGGAAACACGGCATCAACCACACACTGCTCTTTGTCATTGGGTATTAACGCTACTGTAATGTACAGGCATACTTACTTGTGTTCCGTGTGGCATTATAAAATCCTCTATTGCGTAAAACTGTACAGATGTAATTGACCTGATTTATCTAACCTTTCTTTAAAAAGGTATTAGGTGAACAATAGGTAAGTAAAGAAATAAAACAACAGTAAAAAGACAGGCTTATAACAGTAGCGAGGCTACAAAAGTAGCGAAGCTACATACAGACACGGTTAGTCAGGCTGATTGAGGTAGTATGTACATGTAGATTGGTTAAAGTGACTATGCATATATGATGAACAGAGAGTAGCAGCAGTGTAAGAGGGGTTGGCGGTGGGTGGGTGGGACACAATGCAGATAGCCCGGTTAGCCAATGTGCGGAGCACTGGTTGTTGGCCCAATTGAGATAGTATGTACATGAGTGTATAGTTATAGTGACTATGCATAAATGATAAACAGAGAGTAGCAGCAGTGTAAAAAGAGGGTTGTGGGGGGCACTCAATGGAAATACTCCGGGTAGCCATTTGATTACCTGTTCAGGAGTCTTATGGCTTGGGGGTAAAAATTCCATATTCAGTGTTCCTTATCTATTCAGTGTTCCTTATTCATATTCAGTGTTCCCTTATTCCATATTCAGTGTTCTTATTCCATATTCAGTGTTCTGAATTCCATATGCAGTGTTCCTTATTCCATATTCAGTGTTCCTTATTCCATATTCAGTGTTCCTTATTCCATATTCAGTGTTCCTTATTCCATATTCAGTGTTCCTTATTCCATATCAGTGTTCTGAATTCCATATTCAGTGTTCTAATTCCTATTCATGTTCCTTATTCCATATTCAGTGTTCTGAATTCCATATTCGTGTTCTGAATTCCAATTCCGTACTAATTCCCTACTCTGTGTTTCCAGGAGGTCCAGATGCAGTACACAGACAGCAGGATCAAGCTGATGAATGAGATCCTGAGTGGGATTAAGATCCTGAATTCTACTACGCCTGGGAACAGGCCTCCTGGAGAGGGTTCTGGGTTACCGGGAGAAAGAACTCAATGCCCTGAAGAGATCCCAGGTCCTCTACTCCATCTCCATCGCCCCTTCAACTCTTCATCCTTCCTGGTGAGTTACGACCTGTCGTAGAGCCTTCGTAAGCCTGTCATAAACATTACATATGTCACTATCATAATTATCAATTCTCCATCTTCACTTAACTCCGAACCTGTTTCCTGACCTGAGACTACCTAAGAGCGACTACATAAGGCTACATAACCCTTCATAAGGCTGTCATAACCATGTCCTGTGCTCCTACAGATAGCGTTTCGCCATGTTCGGGCGTCTACGTCCTCATCGACGATAAGAACATCCTCGACGCCCGAAGTGTTTCGTTTCCATGGCTCTCATCAACATTTTGAAGACGCCCCTCCAGCTGCCCTTCGCTATGAGCACCACCATGCAGGTCAGTCAGGGGTCACCCATGGTGATGTCTCACTAAGGGACCAAACAAAACAATGTGGCCCTGGCAAGGTTTATCATTAACGGATGATTGAAAATCATTTGAAATGTCTTTCATTCAAGTATTTGTGGTGCAGGCCATTGTCTCCCTGAGGCGCCTGGGAAAGTTCCTGTGCCGGGATGAGCTGAAGCCTGACGACTTAGATAGAGAACCATACAGCCCTGGTGAGAACACACACACTCACTCACGCACTCACGCACTCACTCACTCACTCACTCACTCACTCACTCACCTCACTCACTCACTCTCACTCACTCACGCACGCACGCACGCACTCACTCACTCACTCACTCACTCACTCACTCACTCACTCACTCACTCACTCACTCACTCACTCACCATGCACGCACGCTCACACCCACACATAAAGATAAACAGAAAAGGAAATGGGTTTCTCAAAGCTGTGATATGTTTATTTTTTTATTTTTTACTACATATCTCTCTTTCTCTACCCTCTTCCTCGCTCTCTCTCCACATCTTACTCTCCCCTCCCCTCTCCTCTCCTCCCCCTCCCCCCCCCCTCTCCTCCCCTCCCCCTCATCTCCCTCCCTCCCTCTCCCTCCCTACCAGATGGTGATGGGGGTGATAGACAGCGGTACGTTTGGCTGGTCTAAGAGGTCCTCCTGCCTGATGAGGATCAACGTTAGGGTGAAGAAGGGGTCTCTGGTAGCTGTGGTGGGACAGTAGGGAGTGGGAAGTCCTCCCTGCTATCAGCCATGCTTGGGGAGACGAGAAGAGGAGTGGTCTATCTCAGTCAAGGTGGGTACTGCTACAATACCTTAGTGCAAAGGTGTCAAACTCGATTCCTGGAGGCTCAGAGTACTGCTGGTTTTCTGTTCTACCTGATAATTAATATCACCTACACTGGTGTCCCTGTCTTTCCTCTCTACCTCTCTCTCTCTCCTCCCCCCCCCCTCTCTCTCTTCTCTCTCTCTCTCTCTGTCTCTCCTCTCTGTCTCTCCTCTCTGTCTCTCCTCTGTGTCTCTCCTCTGTGTCTCTCCTCTGTGTCTCTCCTCTGTGTCTCTCCTCTGTGTCTCTCCTTCTCTCTGCTGTGCTCTCTCTCTCTCTCTGTGTGTCTCTCTCTCTCTCTCTGTGTGTCTCTCTCTCTCTCTCTCTCTCTCCTGTCTCTCTCTGTGTCTCTCTCTCTCATCTCCCCTTCTCTCTCTCTCTCTCTCTCTCCTCTCCTCCTCTCTCTCCCTCCCCTCTCTCTCTCTCCTCCAGGGCCTGTGCCTATGTACCTCAGCAGCGTGGATCCAGAATGCCACCCTGAAAGACACATAGTGTTTGGTCAGGAGAGGAAGGAGAGCTGGTACCACAGAGTGGTGGAGGCCTCGCCCTGCTGCCAGACCTGAGATCCTGCCTGCTGGAGACGGCAGAGTGAGATCGGGGAGAAGGTGAGGACAGGAGGGGGTCTGCTGGGGGTTAGGGTTAGATCAGGGAGAAGGTGAGGACAGGAGGGGTCTGCTGGGGGTTAGGGTTAGATCAGGAGAAGGTGAGGACAGGAGGGGTCTGCTGGGGTTTAGGGTTAAATCAGGAGAAGGTGAGACGGAGGGGGTCTGCTGGGGGTTAGGGTTAGATCAGGGAGAAGGTGAGGACAGGAGGGGGTCTAGTGGGGGTTAGGGTTCGATCAGGGAGGAGTGAGGACAGGAGGGGGTCTAGTGGGGGTTAGGTTGATCAGGAGAAGGTGGGACAGGAGGGGTCTGCTGGGGGTTAGGGTTAGATCAGGGAGAAGGTGAGGACAGGAGGGGGTCTAGTGGGGGTTAGGGTTAGATCAGGAGAAGTGAGGACAGGAGGGTCTGCTGGGGTTAGGTTAGATCGGGGAGAAGGTGAGGACAGGAGGGGGTCTGCTGGGGGTTTAGGGTTGAGATCAGGGAGAAGGTGAGGACAGGAGGGGGTCTAGTGGGGGTTAGGGTTAGATCAGGGAGAAGGTGAGGACAGGAGGGGGTCCTGCTGGGGGTTAGGGTTAGATCAGGGAGAAGGTGGGACAGGAGGGGTCTAGTGGGGTTAGGTTCAGATCAGGGAGAAGGTGAGACAGGAGGGGGTCTAGTGGGGGTTAGGGTTAGATCAGGGAGAAGGTGAGGACAGGAGGGGGTCTAGTGGGGGTTAGGTTCAGATCAGGAGAGGTGCGGACAGGAGGGGGTCTGGTGGGGGTTAGGTTAGATCAGGGAGAAGGTGGAGGACAGGAGGGGGTCTCGTGGTGGGTTAGGTTAGATCAGGGAGAAGGTGAGGACAGGAGGGGGTCTAGTGAGGTTAGGTTCAGATCAGGGAGAAGGTGAGGACAGGAGGGGGTCTGGTGGGGTTAGGGTTAGATCAGGAGAGGGTATAGCGACATCCCTGTTCTTTACTGTGTGATCCCTGTTTGTTTGATTGTTGATCATTGATTGATTGATTAGTTATTCATTCATTCATTAGTTCATTCATGTATACATCCGTTCATTCGTTCATTGTCTTGTATGAGTATAGTGTACTTTACCTCAGGAAGGTTTCATCCTGCAGGTAGAGAAACTAATCAATACATTAAGGTTGTCCTTTCTCTCCCCAGAGTCTGAACCTATCAGGGGGTCAGAAGCAGAGAGTCAGTCTGGCCACTGACTGATATGTTCTCTCTCTGTCTCCCTTCTCTCTCTCCCCTCCCCTCCTCCCATACTCTCCCTCCTTCCTCCCCCTCTCTCTCTCCCTCCCTCCCTCCCTCCTCTCCTCCCTCCCCCTCACACTCCTTCCCCCTCCCTCCCTCCCTCCCTCCCATATCTCCCTCCCTTCCCCTCACACTCCTTATCCTCCTCCCCCTTCTCTCCCCCCTCTCTCCCTCCCTCCCCTCCCTCCCCTCTCTCTCCCTCCCCCACATCCTTCTCCTCCTCCCTTCTCCTCCTCCCCCCTCTCTCGCTCCCTCCTCCCCTCTCTCTCCCTCCCCCTCCACTCCTCCCCCCTCTCTCCCTCCCTCCCTCTCTCTCCTCCCTCCTCCTCACACTCCTTCTCCTCCTCTCACTGCCGTTCCTCCTCCTCCCCCATCCCAGGGTCTGAATCTATCAGGTGGTCAGAAGCAGAGAGTCAGTCTGGCCAGGGCCGTGTACGGGAAGGCTGACGTCTATCTCCTAGACGACCCTCTGTCTGCCGTCAGACGCCCACGTGGGTCAACACATCTTTGAGAGGGTTGTTTGGTCCTAAAGGACTCCTCAGGACCAGGTTATTATTTAACAGGCAACCGTGTGTGTACAACATTCATGTGGTAAATGTTCCATAAAGACACAAAACTAAGCAAGTTCCTGTCAGTCTCCTCCAGCAACTGAAATGGATCGATATGATCTAACAGTTGTGTGTTCAGTGTCTGTGTGTTCAGTGTCCAGTGTTCAGAGTCCATGTTCAGGTCTATGTGCAGTTTCTGTGTGTTCAGTGTCCAGTGTTCATTGTCTGTGTTTTCAGTGTCTGTGTGTTCAGTGTGTGTTGTTCAGTGTCTGTGTGTTCAGAGTCTGGCGGTTCAGTGTCTGTGTGTTCTGTCTTGTGTGTTCAGTGTCTGTGTGTTCAAGTCTGCGTGTTCAGAGTCCTGCGTGTTCAGTGTCTGTGTGTTCAGAGGCTGTGTGTTCAGTGTCTGTGTGTTCAGAGTCTGCGTGTTCAGAGTCTGCGGTGTTCAGAGTCTGCGTGTTCAGTGTCTGCGTGTTCAGAGGTCTGTGTGTTCAGTGTGTGCGTGTTTCAGAGTCTGTGTGTTCAGAGTCTGTTTGTTCAGTGTCTTTGGGTTCAGTATCTGGTGTGTTCAGTGTCTGTGTGTTCATTGTCTGCTGAACACGTGTGCATCATTTACTGTGAATGTGGTCTCATTGTGAACAGTGCCTTTAAAAGTGCATCGCGACAAAGCACGCTGGTATTGAATCCCGCTCTAAGTCTTTTATGATTTATGCATCAAACTACCATGTCTTCTCTCTAAACCTTCAGACTACCTGTGTTTCCTCTAAACCTTCTGACTACCATGTGTGTTCTCTCTAAACCTTCTGACTACCATGTGTGTTCTCTCTAAACCTTCTGACTACCATGTGTGTTTTCTCTAAAACCTTCAGACTACCATTGTTCTCTCTAAACCTCAGACTACATGTGTGTTCTCTCTAAACCTTTCAGACTACCATGTGGTTCTCTCTAAACCTTCAGACTACCATGTGTCTCTCTAAAACCTTCTGACTACCATGTGTGTTCTCCCTAAACCTTCAGACTACCATGTGTTCTCTCTAAACCTTCAAACTACCATGTGTGTTTCGCTCTAAACCTTCAGACTACCATGTGTGTTCTCTAAACCTTCAGACTACCATGTGTCTCTCTAAACCTTCAGACTACCAGGTGTTCTCTAAACCTTCAAACTACCATGTGTTCTCTCTAAACCTTCAGACCACCATGTTTTCTCTCTAAACCTTCAGACTACCATGTGTTCTCTCTAAACCTTCAGACTACCATGTGGTCTCTCTAAACCTTCAGACTACCATGTGTTCTCTCTAAGAAACCTTCAGACTACCATGGTCTCTCTAAACCTTCAGACTACCATGTGTTTTCTCTCTATACCTTCAGACTACCATGTGTTCTCTATAAACCTTCAGACTACCATGTGTTCTCTCTACCCTTCAGACCACCATGTGTTCTCTAAACCTTCAGACTAACATGTGTACTCTCTAAACCTTCAGACTACCATGTGTGTTCTCTAAACCTTCAGACTACCATGTGTTCTCTAACCTTCAGACTACCTTGTGTTCTCTAAACCTTCAGAGTACCATGTGTTTCTGCTACACTCAACACCATGTGTTCTCTAAACCTTCAGACTACCATGTGTGTTCTCTAAACCTTCAGACTACCATGTGTTCTCTCTAACCTTTCAGACTACCATGTGTTCTCTCTAAACACCTTCAAGACTACCACGTGTTCTCTCTAAACCTTCAGACTACATGTGTGTCTCTAAACCTTCAGACTACCATGTGTTCTCTCTAAACCTTCAGACTACCATGTGTTCTCTCTAAACCTTCAGACTACCATGTGTTCTCTTCTAAACCTTCAGACTAACCATGTGTTCTCTCTAAACCTTCAGACTACCATGTGTTCTCTCTAAACCGTCAGACTAACCATGTTTCTCTCTAAACCTTCAGACTACCATTGTTTCCTCTAAACCTTCAGACTACCATGTGTTCTCTATACCTTCTGACTACCATGTGTTCTCTAAACCTTCAGACTAACATGTGTTCTCTCTAAACCTTCAGACTCCGTGTCTTGGTGACCCATGGTCTGAGCTTCCTGCCCCAGGCGATCTGATCCTGGTGATGGTGGAGGGAGAGATCACTGAGAGGGGCTCCTACCTGGAGCTGATGGCACGTGACGGGGCTTCGCTGAGTTCATCAGACTCTTCGCCGGGAACGAGCGCAAGGAGCGTTCACACAGAGGTGAGGAGAGAATGAACCACTCAACAAGCTACAACCACCTGGTGATCAAGCAGTGTTTCGATTGGCTAGAGAGGTGTTTAGTAGAAGTTTATTGAAACAAACTACATATGTAGATCTTAATTTGACCATTATTGTCGCCGCAAAATAATCCTGCAACAAAAGGATTGCACGTTTAATCAATAATGTTTCTGATTGGTGGTTACTATTACAGGCCAAAATGAGGCTACTGAAAAGAGCAATACTGTTAACTAACCGTGTGTTGTGCAGGTTTTTCAGTGATTTTATTTAAATCTGAAGCTCATCTGCATGTCCTGCGGTGCAGAACAATTCTCATCAACAAAAGAGTGATCAAATTAAGATCCTATATATGTAAAAAATAACTTGACGCTGGTGTTTAGTAGAGCTCCTCATTTCATTACCCGAACTCTGTATGATATTACTACCAAACTGAGCTCCTCATTTCATTACCTAGCCCAAACTCTGCCATGATATTACTACCAAACTGAGCTCCTCATTTCATTACTAGCCCAAACTCTGTCATGATATTACTACCAAACTGAGCTCCTCATTTCATTACCTAGCCCGAACTCTGTCATGAATTACTACCAACTGAGCTCCTCATTTCATTACCTAGCCCGAACTCTGTCATGATATTACTACCAAACTGATCTCCCATTCATTACCTAGCCGAATCTGTCATGATATTACTACCAAACTGAGCTCCTCATTTCATTTACCTAGCCCCGAACTCTGCATGATATTACTACAAACTGAGCTCCTCATTTCATTACCTAGCCCAAACTCTGTCGTGATATTACTACCAAACTGAACCGTGATCTGACAGCAGGAAGACCCATGTCTAAACTGTGCTGACAATCATGTTGTTTGTTGTTGTTTACAGGAACCAGGAAGTCGGTATCTCTGTCTGAGTAGACAGACTTCTCCATAGATCTGTCTCAGGGAGCAGCTCATTAGGTATGACTCCTGACCCTTCAACAAACACACTGAGAGTCCCCAACAGGAGGGTTCAACAGCTGTGGTGTTTGGGTTGGCAGTACCAGGTTCATGAGCCAGACAGCTTAATAAACACTACCCCCCCTGGGGGGACAGGTCTATCAAGTTAATATTTACCTATTTTTTCTCTCTCTCTCTCTCTCTTCTCTCTCTCTCTCTCACTCTCTCTCTCTCTCTCTCTCCTCTCTCTCTCTCTCTCTCTCTCTCTCTCTCTCTCTCTCTGTCTCTCTCCTCTCTTCTCTCTCTCCTCTCTCTCTCTCTCTCTCTCCTCTCTCTTCTTATTTTCTATCTCTCTCTCTCTATTTCTATCTTCTCTCTTCTCTTTCTCTCAGTGGAAGACATGATGAGTAGTGCCAGTGTTCAGACCATGGAGGCCATCTCAGACCACAGAGGACCAGGACAGGAAGTACTGGGGAAACTGACAGAGGCTGACAAGTCAACACAGGAAAGTGAGTAGTACAGTACTGACACATACCTACTGACAGACTACAGACAAGTGTAGTAGTACAGTACGGACAGGACTACAGACAAGGTGAGCAGTACAGTACTGACATACTACAGACAAGGTGAGCATACAGTACTGACATTACTACAGACAGTGAGCAGTACAGTACGACAGACAACAGACAAGGTGAGCGGTACAGTACTGACAGACTACAGACAAGGTGAGCAGTACAGTTACTGACAGACTACAGACAAGGTGGAGCAGTAAGTACTGACAGACTACAGACAAGGTTAGGCAGTACAGTACTGACAGACTACAGACAAGGTGAGCAGTACAGTACTGACACACAGACAAGGTGAGCAGTACAGTACTGACAGACTACAGACAAGGTGAGCAGTACAGTAACTGACAGACTACAGACAAGGTGAGCAGTACAGTACTGACGACAAGGTTAGCAGTACGTACTGACAGACTACATGACAGCGTGAGCAGTGCAGTACGACAGGACTACAGACAAGGTGAGAGTACAGTACGACACATAACTATGACAGACAAGGTGAGCAGTACAGTACTGACAGACTACAGGCAGGTTGAGTAGTACAGTACTGACAGACTACAGACAAGGTGAGCAGTACAGTACTGACAGTACTACAACAGGGTGAGTATTACAGTACTGACAGACTACAGACAAGGTGAGCAGTACAGTACTGACAGACTACAGACTTCTCTCTCTCTTCCCTCTCCCCCTCTCCCTCTCCCTCTCCCTCTCTCCCTCTCCCTCCTCTCTCTCTTCCCTCTAGGTGAACTAGAGATGTATGTGGGAGTACTTCCGGACCATCGGTCTGGCTCTGATCATCCCCATAATCTTCCTGTATGCATTCCGCAGGAGGCCGCCTCACTCGCCTACAACTATTGGCTTAGCGTCTGGGCCGACGATCCAATCATCACGGCACCCAATCGCACACAGACCTGAAACTGGGCGTGTTCGGAGCCCTGGGGTTCGCTCAAGGTGGGTTAGGGTCGGGGCAAGGAGGTTTTATGATGATGTCACTAAACCTGTACCATAGCTGCAGGGTTGGACAGGTGTGGTTGGCGTGTGGTTGGACAGGTGTTATTGGATAGGTATGGGTTAGACAGGTGTATGTGGAACACTGGTGGTTGGACAGGTGTGGTTAAACGGGTTGTGGTCCCCCTCTCTCCCCCCCTTCATTTTCTCTCCCTCTCTTCCTCTCCCCCCATTCCTTCATTTCTCTCCCTCTCCCCCCATATCCTTCTATTACTCTAACCTTCTCCCCTCCTGTCCCCATTCCTTCATTCTCTCCCTCTTCGTCCCCCATTCCTTCATTACTCTAACCTCTCTCCCTCTCTCCTCCCATTCCTTCTTTCTCTCCCCCTCTCCCTCTCTCCCCATTCCTTCATTACATCTAACCTCTCTCCCTCTCTCCCCCATTCCTTCATTTCTCTCCCTCTCTCCCCCATCTCCTTCATTACTCTAACCTCTCTCCCCTCTCCCCCATTCCTTCATTTCTCTCCCTCTCTCCCCCATTCCTTTCATTACTCTAGACCTCTCTCCCCTCGTCCCCCATTCCTTCTTTCTCGTCCCTCTCTTCCCCCATTCCTTCCATTACTCTACCTCTCCTCCCTCTCTCCCCCATCCTTCGTTCTCCTCCACCCTCTCCCTCTCTCCATCCCCATTACTTCATTACCTAACCTCTCTCCTTCTGCCCCATTCCTTCATTTCTCTCCCTCTCTCCCCATTCCTTCATTTACTCTCCTCTCTCCCATCCTTCATTACTCATAACCTCTCTCCCTCTCTCCCCCCTTCCTTCATTTCTCTCCTCCTCTCCCCTTTTCCCTTCATTACTCTCAACCTCTCTCCTCTCTCCCCATTCCTTCATTACTCTCCCTCTCATCCCCATTCCTTAATTTCTCTCCCTCTCTCCTCACCCCATTTCCGTCATTTCTCTCCCTCTCTCCCCCCATTCCTTCATTTCTTCTCCCCTCTCCCTCTCTTCCCCCATTCCTTACTTTCTCTCCCTCTCTCTCCGCCTCCTTCATTACTCTAACTCTCTCCTCCCCCATTCCCCTCGCCCGCATTCTGAATTTCTCTCCCTCTCTCATCCCATTCCTTCATTACTACTAACCTCTCTCCCTCTCTCCCCATCGATCCTTCATTTCTCTCCCTCTCTCCCCCTTCCTTCATACTCTACACCTCTCTCCTCTCTCCCCCATTCCTGTAATTTCTCTCCCTCTCTCCCCACATCTTCATTACTCTAACCTCTCTCCCTCTCCCCTTCCTTCACTATCTCCTCCCTCTCTCCCCCATTCCTTAATTTCTCTCCCTCTCTCCCCCTTCCTTAATTTCTCTCCCTCTCTCCCTCTCATCCCATTCCTTCATTACTCTAACCTCTCTCTCTCTCTCCCCCCCATTCCTTCATTACTTTCTCTCCTCTCCTCCCCCATTCCTTCATTTCTCTCCCTCTCTCCCCCTTGTCCCGTCATTTCTCTCCCTCTCTCCCCATTTCCTTCATTTCTCTCCCCCTTTCCCTCTCATCCGCCCATTCCTTCATTACTCTAATCTTTCTCCCTCTCTCCCCCATTCCTTCATTACTCTCCCCTCTCTCCCCATCCTAATTTCTCTCCTCTCTCCCCCATTCCTTCATTACTCTCCCTCTCCTCCCCCATTCTTAATTTCTTCCCTCTCTCCGCCATTCCTTCATTTCTCTCCCTCTCCCCCAGTTCCTTACCTCTTCTCCTCTCTCCCCCATTCCTTAATTCTCTCTCCCCTTTCCCCCATTCCTTCATTCTCTCCCTCTCTCTCCCCATTCTTCTGTTCTCCTCCCCCATTCCTTCATTTACTCCTGAACCTTTCACCCCCTCTCCCCCCATTCCTTCCATTTCGCTCTCCTTTCTCCCCCATTCTTCATTTCTCTAACCTCTCTCCCTCTCTCCCCCCATTTACCCCCCTTCCTTCATTTCTCTCCCTCTCTGCCCCCATGTCCTTCATTACCTCTAATCTTTCACCCCTCTCTCCCCATTCCTTCATGTCTCTCCCTCTCTCCACCCTCTCCTTCCTTCATTTCCTCCCCTCTCCCTCCTCTCCCATTCTTCATTACTCTAATCTTTCCTCCCTCTCTCCCCCATTCCTTCATTACTCTCCCTCTCTCCCCCATTCCTTAATTTCTCACCTCTCTCCCGCCAGTCCTTCATTACCCTCCCTCTCTCCCCCATTCCTTAATTTCTCTCCCTCTCTCCCCCATTCCTTCTCATTTCTCTCCCTCTCCCCCTTCCTTAACCTCTCTCCTTCTCTTCCCCCATTCTATGTCTCTCCCCCTTGTCCCCTTCCTTCATTTCTCTCCTCTCTCCCCCATTCTTAATTTCTCTCCCCATTCCTTCATTACTCTAACCTTTCACCCCCTCTTCCCCCATTCCTTTCATTTCTCCTCCTTTCTCCCCCATTCCTTCATTACTCTAACCATCTTCCCTCTTCTCCCCCCATTCCTTCATTACTCTCCTCTCTCCCCCATTCCTCATTTCTCTCCCCTCTCTCCCCCATTTCCGTTCTTCTCTCCACTCCCCCCCCTCGTTCCTTCCCCCCATTTTCTTCACTCTCCCTCTCCCTCTCTCCCCATTCCTTCATTAATCTAATCTTTCTCCCTCTCTCCCCCATTTCCTTTCATTATCCCTCTCTCTCCCCCATTCTTAATTTCTCTCCCTCTCTCCCCCATTCCTTCATTACTCTCCCTCTCTCCCCCATTCCTTAATTTCTCCCCCGCTCCCCCAATTCCTTCATTTGCTCTCCCTCTCCCACCATTTCTTCTAACCTCTCCTCCTTCTCTCCCCCAATTTCCTTAATTTCTCTCCTCTTCCCCATTTCCTTCATTTCTCTGCCCTCTCTCTATCCCCATTCCTTCATTTCTCTCCCCCATTCCTTCATACTCTACCTTTCACCCCCTCTCTCCCCATTCCTTCATTTCTCTCCTCTCCCCCATTCTCATCCCCTACTCTCTCCTCTCATTTCCTATCCTCTTTCTCTCTCCCCTCTCTCTCCTTCATTCTCTCATCTCTCCACCCTTCTTCCAACTCTTCCTTTCACCTCTCAGTCCATCTCATTCTAACCTCTCTCCCTCTCTGGCCCATTCCTTAATTTATCTCCTCTCTCTCCCCCATATCCTTCATTACTCTATCTTTCACCTCTCTCGCACCCCTTCCTTCATTTCTCTAACCTCTCTCCCTCTCTACCCATTCCTTAATTTATCTCCCTCTTCTCCCACCAATTCCTTCATTACTCTCAAGCTTTCTCCCCCTCTCTCCCCCATCTAGGTGTGTCTATCATTGGCCCACAGTGGCAATACTCTCTGGGAGGATAATCGCGTCTCAGCCACCAGATCCACCTAGACCTCCTCAACAACGTCTGCATTCCCCCATGGCCTTATTCGAGGTACACACCCTCAGGAAACCTGCTGAAGCCGCTTCTTCCAAGGAGGTGGGTTCAGTTGTGTGTGTGTGTGTGTGTGTGTGTGTGTGTGTGTGTGTGTTGTGGTGTGTGGTGTTTGTGTGTGTTGTGTGTGTGTGTGTGTGTGTGTGTGTGTGTGTGTGTGTGTGTGTCCGTGTGTGTGCTTAGTTTACCCCATGTCCTTTTTCAAAGACACATCCTCATTGGAACCATCTCAATCGCTTTTCCAAGAGAGGTGGATTCCACCCCAGCTGGGGTCACAATACACTAATAGTAGTCCGTAAATAGTAGCAGTATTGTAATAGTAGTAGTAAGTAAGGAAAATAGTAGTAGTAGGTAGTATAGTAAAAGTAGTAGTGTAGTAGTAGTCGCAACAGAAGTAGTTGTAATAGTATTTATAATGGGTGTAGTAGTAGTATTTAGTTGCGTAATAGTAGGATAGTTGTAAAAGTGGTGAGTAGTTGTGTAGTTTGTATTGTAAGTTGTTGTTGTATTTTAGTATTAGTTGTAAAAGTATAAGTAGTTTCTTAGTTGTTGTAATTGTAGTAGTTGTAATTAGTTTGTAATTAGTAGTAGTAATATAGTATTTTGTAATAGTGTAGTTTGTTGGTTGTAATTGCATAAGTAGTAGTAGTAGTAGTTTGTAATAGTAGTAGTAATAGTAGTTGTAATAATATATAATAGTATCGTAGTAGTTATAGTAGTAGCTGTATCAATAAGTAGTATTAAGTAATAGTTAGTAGTAGCTGTAATAGTAGTAGTTTATTGTAGTATTTAGTTGTACTATATATTAGTTAGTGTACAGTAGTAGTAGTGTGTAATAGTAGTAGTATAGTAGTAGTAGTATAGAGTAGTAGTCAGTAGTATATGTAATAGTTTGTACTTGTAGTATAGTTTGTATATTAGTAGTAGTTGTACTAGTAGTAGTAGTTTATAGTAGTTTGTATATAGTCATAGTATGTAATAGTAGTAGTAGTATATAGTAGTTGTGTAATAGTAGTAGTTATTAGTTTAATAGTTATTCTGTAGTGTGTAATAGTAGTAGTAATAGTAAGTAGTAGTAGTTGTTAATAGTATTAGTACGTAATGTAGTTAATAGTAGTAGTAGTAATAGTATGTAGATCTTGTAGTACGTAGTATTAGTAGTTGTATAGTAGTATAGTATAGTAGTGTAAGTATAGTATATTAGTAGTGACGTAGATAGTATAGTAGTGTAGTAATAGTAGTAGTGAATAGGATAGTAGTATAGTAGTTGTAGTAGTAGTAGTATGTTATAGTAGTTGTATATAGTATTAGTAATAGTATTTGTAGTAGTATTAGTAGTATGTAAGTAGTAGTAGTAGTTAGTATATACGTAGACGCTAAGTAGTTTCGTACGTAGTAGTATTGTTCGTTGTAGTAGTAGTTTTAGTAGGAATCGTGAAGTAATGTATAGTGTAGTTTATTGATAGTACGTAGTAGTAGTAGTCCGTAGTACGTTGTCGCTATATAGTATAGTATAGTCAGTAGGTAAAGTGTATATCGGTATCGAACTCGTACTGCTAAATACCACTGTTTGTTAATAATTATCTAGGTGGTCCATTTGACTGGTATGATCCCTATGTCCTGAGATGATGCTGGGATACCTGTTCAAAACTGCTAGGGTCTGCATCACTCGTTCTGGTAGGCCATGCCCTTTGCTGGGGTTATCTCTGCTGCCGCTCAACACTGCTCTAACGCTTCTAAGCAGGTAAGATTACAGTAGAGCTGGTTCAACTACTATTTCATTCATACAGGTAAGATTACGTAGAGCTGGGTTCAAATACTACTTCATTCACAGTGTAGGATTACAGTAGAGCCTGGTTCAAAACTACTCCTTCATACGTAGATTACAGTAGAGTGGATTCAATTACTATTTCATTCATACAGGTAGGATTACAGTAGAGCTGGGGTCACAAATAATATTTTGTTCATACAGGTGGTTGCAAGTAGAGTGGGAATCAAATACTATTTCATTCATAACAGGTAAGGATTACAGTAGAGCTGGGGACAAATACTATTCATTCATACAGGTAGGATTCAGTAGAGTTGGGTTTCAAATACTATTTCATTCATACAGGTAGGATTACAGTAGAGTTGTGTTTCAAATCTACTTCATTCATACAGGTAGGATACAGTAGAGCTGGGTTCAAATACTACTTCATCTTCAATCAGGTAGATTACATAGAGCTGGGGTTCAACTACTATTTCATTGATCCATGTCCGTTCCTGACCTATTTCCCTGTTTTGTATTATTTAGTAGGTCAGGGCGTGATTTGGGGTGGGCAGTCTATGTTATTTGTTTTTATGTTTAGGTTTTGTTTCGTTTGGCCTAATATGTTTTCTCAATCAGAGGCAGGTGTTTGTCATTGTCCTCTGATTGGGAGCCATATTAAGGTAGGTTGTTTCACTGGTTGTTTGGTGGGTGATTGTTGCTGTGGTCTGTGTTGTTCGCCACAACAGTACTGTTTTGTTTTCGTTCGTTCGTTCGTGTGTTTCCTTCCTGTTTTCGTGTCGTTCATGTTTTATGTTCTCAGTTCAGGTCTGTTCACAGTCGTTTATTGTTATTTTGTATTTGTCAAGTGTTTCTTACGTGTTCGTCTTTCTTAATAAATCATATGTTTCACACTACGCTGTGCTTTGGTCCGATCCTTGCATCCTCCTCAGACAGGGAGGAAGACGAGCTTACAATACAGGTAGGATTATAGTAGCTGGGTTAAATACTATTTCATTCATCAGGTAGGATTACAGTAGGAGTTTTGGGTTCAACTACTATTTCTTCAATACGGGTGGTTAAAGTATATATGAGTTTCAAATACTATTTTCATTCCTACAGGTAGAATTACATACACCTGGCTTAAAATACTATGTCAATATCTCAATTACGTCCACATACGTATGAAGTATTCATATACCTTATTTGAAAAGATTTAAAAGACAAGTTGTTTATATTTTGCAACGTATTTGTAACATAACCCTTGGATATTATTGAAAATACTCAATTACAATGACTAAAATACCACTCAGCATGTTTAACCCCAGGTATTTGTAATAGTTTTGAAAATATTCTCAAGCACAATTTGGTAGACTATTTGGTTTTTACCATAACCATTCAAATACTCAAATAGTTACTGTTGGACTGTGGATTTGAAAAAAACTCAAACCAGACAAAAAATTATTTTAATACCAGACACCTCAAAATAACACATTATTAGAACCAGCTCCACTTTAACAGGTTCAATAATTAAAATACACTGTCCTGTTGTCCTGGCCTGTCCCCTCTGAATTTCTTCTGCCTGTCTGTCCCCTCTGAATGGTCTATCTGCCTGTCTGTCCCTCTGATATTTCATTTGCTGCCTGCCTGCCTGCCTGTCTGTCCTCTGAATGTCTTATCTGCCTGTCTGTCCCTCTGATGTCTATTTGCTGCCTGCCTGGCTGCCTGCCTGCCTTGCCTGTCCCCTCTGAATGTCGTATGTCTGCCCTGCCTGTCTGTCCCTCTGAATGGTCTATCGCTGTCTGTCCTCTGAAGTCGTATCTGCCTGTCTTCCCTCTGAATGTCATTTGCATGCCTGCCTGGCT